>NC_088220.1:85331745-85369245 GCF_036934945.1 Oncorhynchus masou masou | reverse complement strand
CATGGCAGATGTCCTTTTGAACAGACTGCTCTGTGAGATGGAACAAGGCTATCGTTTGCTCTGTGTGGTCTGATGGAACACAGCGCCGTCTCACTCAAAGCTTTGTGATGTATCTCTCTGTCTGATGGTCACAGGGCAGTTTGGTATCTATCCAGTACACTCGTTTAGAAAAAAAGAAGAAAGGTTCCTTACAGAACCAAAAAGGATTCAATCACTTGCTTCATATAGAACCCGTTTGTTGATAGGGTTCTTTGATCAGAACCCTAGAGGTTCTTCTTCGTTGGACCAAAATGGTTCCATTTCGATCCCTGCATGCTGCCATTTATGAATTATGGCTACGACTACTAAATATGATTTTTTTTGTTGTTGCTGAGAATATAATTCACTAAACAATTAAATAAATAGACATAAGAAAACCAACATAGTTTTAAAAATGTATTGTCATCATATGCAAACGGAGTTTGTACTCTGCTGCTACTCGCTGTTTGTCTGTTAACTACTTTCTCTCTCTCTCTCTTGCTCTACTTAGTCCTCCGGGTGGTGCAGTGGTTAAGGGCGCTGTACTGCAGCGCCAGCTGTGCCATCAGAGACCCTGGGTTCGCGCCCAGGCTCTGTCGTAACTGGCCACGTCTGTGGGGCGAAGCACAACTAGCGTCGTCCGGGTTAGGGAGGGCTTGGCCGGTAGGGATGTCCTTGTCTCATCGCGCACCAGCGACTCCTGTGGCGGGCCGGGCGCAGTGCGCCCTAACCAAGGTTGCCAGGTGCACAAGGTGTTTCCTCAGACACATTGGTGCTTCCGGGTTGGATGCGAACTGTGTTAAGAAGCTGTGCGGCTTGGTTGGGTTGTGTATCGGAGGACGCATGACTTTCAACCTTCGTCTCTCCCGAGCCCGTATGGGAGTTGTAGCGATGAGATAGTAGCTACAAGATAGTAGCTACTAAAAAACAATTGGATACCACGAAATTGGGGAGAAAAAGGGGTAAAAAATGCTTAGTCACTTTGCCCCCCCCCCACCTGTACAGATTACCTCAACAAACCTGAACCCCCACACCACTTTGTTGCTTTTATGAATTTTGTCTTGCTGCTTTTTGCTCTATGTTGCTCTGTCTGTATGCTACGTCTTGCTTGTCCTATGTTGCTATGTCTTGCTTGTTCTATGTTGCTATTGTCTATATTGTAATTGTTTTTAATAACCTGCCCAGGGACTGCGGTTGAAAATTAGCCGGCTGGCTAATGCACTGTCCCTGTAAAAATAAAAATAAACTCAACTCAACTCAATGACTCTGTAGGTGATAGGAGAATTGTGTTCTCCAGGTACAATTTAATTTAATTATATTACTCTCTAACTGCAAACCAGAATGTGTCAGATCCTGGTTGAATGAAACAGACGGAGGCTAAAATGGTCAAAAAGGTTTATTCACGGAATGTTCTGAAGTCAAGAATACAAAACAATTCATTTTATACTGACTTCTTTACGCCCACACACACACATACGCACACACATACACGCAAACATACGCGCACACGTACATACGCACACACATGTCCTGCTACCCAGCCGACAGAGATAGTGACCTTGTCCTTGAGACGTACTCTCCGTTCTCTCCTAAATCTCTAGTCAGGTCGGCACCAAGCTCAGACAGTCTGTGTTTAAAATACCATAGAGCCATATTGTTTCTCCCTTATTCGGACTAGGACTACACATTTATTGATTAAGATTTTATACATTCTAATCAATTCCATACAATTATATGTTTCAGGGCGGACTATTCTAATCATTCAATAAAAAGACAATTCTCACCTATCAAACAGTGCCCCCTGTATATAGTCTCATTACAAACCTGTACCCCCTGTATATAGTCTCATTACTAACCTGTACCCCCTGTATATAGTCTCATTACTAACCTGTGCCCCTGAATATAGTCTCATTACTAACCTGTACCCCTGTATATAGTCTCATTACTAACCTGTACCCCTGTATATAGTCTCATTACTAACCTGTACCCCCTGTATATAGTCTCATTACTAACCTGTACCCCTGTATATAGTCTTCTCATTACTAACCTGTACCCCTGTATATAGTCTCATTACTAACCTGTACCACTGTATATTGTCAAGACCCGGTTTCGAACCTGGGTCTCCGGAGTGAGAAACAGTCACTTAACCAACTGAGCCACGAATAGACAGCAGAACCCAGAAGATGAGGCAGACACAGCAGTACTTAAGACGGTGTATTTAATAAAGAAAAAATCCTAAAATACAAAAATGGCAAATCCAAAAGGTGGTAGGTAAAACACAAAAGAACTCAAAAGAAACTCACCAAAAATAAACAAAAACAAAAAACAGAATACCACAAGAACGTCACCCGGAATCGACAAGAGCACACAGAACACTAGGGCAGGGTGCTAACATACAAACACAGAGCACAGAACTGAGGGAAACAAAGGGTTTAAATACAATCAGGGGAAACGAGACACAGGTGCAAACAATAATGGGGATCAAGGGAAAAACACAGGGACAAAAAGCACAATGGGGACATCTACTGACAAAAACCCGGAACAACCCTGGCCAAATCCTGACAGTATATAGTCTCATTACTAACCTGTACCCCTGTATATAGTCTCATTACTAACCTATACCCCCTGTATATAGTCTCATTACTAACCTGTACCCCTGTATATAGTCTCATTACTAACCTGTACCCCCTGTATATAGTCTCATTACTAACCTGTACCCCCTGTATATAGCCTCATTACTAACCTGTACCACTGTATATAGTCTCATTACTAACCTGTACCCCCTGTATATAGTCTCATTACTAACCTGTACCCCTGTATATAGTCTCATTACTAACCTGTACCCCCTGTATATAGTCTCATTACTAACCTGTACCCCCTGTATATAGTCTCATTACTAACCTGTACCCCTGTATATAGCCTCATTACTAACCTGTACCCCCTGTATATAGTCTCATTACTAACCTGTACCCCTGTATATAGTCTCATTACTAACCTGTACCCCCTGTATATAGTCTCATTACTAACCTGTACCCCCTGTATATAGTCTCATTACTAACCTGTACCCCTGTATATAGTCTCATTACTAACCTGTACCCCTGTATATAGTCTCATTACTAACCTGTACCCCCTGTATATAGTCTCATTACTAACCTGTACCCCCTGTATATAGTCTCATTACTAACCTGTACCTCTGTATATAGTCTCATTACTAACCTGTACCCCTGTATATAGTCTCATTACTAACCTGTACCCCTGTATATAGTCTCATTACTAACCTGTACCCCTGTATATAGTCTCATTACTAACCTGTACCCCTGTATATAGTCTCATTACTAACCTGTACCCCTGTATATAGTCTCATTACTAACCTGTACCCCTGTATATAGTCTCATTACTAACCTGTACCCCTGTATATAGTCTCATTACTAACCTGTACCCCTGTATATAGTCTCATTACTAACCTGTACCCCCTGTATATAGTCTCATTACTAACCTGTACCCCCTGTATATAGTCTCATTACTAACCTGTACCCCTGTATATAGTCTCATTACTAACCTGTACCCCTGTATATAGTCTCATTACTAACCTGTACCCCCTGTATATAGTCTCATTACTAACCTGTACCCCTGTATATAGTCTCATTACTAACTTGTACCCCCTTGTATATAGTCTCATTACTAACCTGTACCCCTGTATATAGTCTCATTACTAACCTGTACCCCTGTATATAGTCTCATTACTAACCTGTACCCCCTGTATATAGTCTCATTACTAACCTGTACCCCTGTATAGTCTCATTACTAACCTGTACCCTGTATATAGTCTCATTACTAACCTGTACCCCCTGTATATAGTCTCATTACTAACCTGTACCCCCTGTATATAGTCTCATTACTAACCTGTACCCCTGTATATAGTCTCATTACTAACCTGTACCCCTGTATATAGTCTCATTACTAACCTGTACCCCCTGTATATAGTCTCATTACTAACCTGTACCCCTGTATATAGTCTCATTACTAACCTGTACCCCCTGTATATAGTCTCATTACTAACCTGTACCCCCTGTATATAGTCTCATTACTAACCTGTACCCCCTGTATATAGTCTCATTACTAACCTGTACCCCTGTATATAGTCTCATTACTAACCTGTACCCCCTGTATATAGTCTCATTACTAACCTGTACCCCTGTATATAGTCTCATTACTAACCGGTAGCCCCTGTATATAGTCTCATTACTAACCTGTACCCCCTATATATAGTCTCATTACTAACCTGTACCCCCTATATATAGTCTCATTACTAACCTGTACCCCCTGTATATAGTCTCATTACTAACCTGTACCCCTGTATATAGTCTCATTACTAACCTGTACCCCTGTATATAGTCTCATTACTAACCTGTACCCCCTGTATATAGTCTCATTACTAACCTGTACCCCTGTATATAGTCTCATTACTAACTTGTACCCCCTTGTATATAGTCTCATTACTAACCTGTACCCCTGTATATAGTCTCATTACTAACCTGTACCCCTGTATATAGTCTCATTACTAACCTGTACCCCCTGTATATAGTCTCATTACTAACCTGTACCCCTGTATAGTCTCATTACTAACCTGTACCCTGTATATAGTCTCATTACTAACCTGTACCCCCTGTATATAGTCTCATTACTAACCTGTACCCCCTGTATATAGTCTCATTACTAACCTGTACCCCCTGTATATAGTCTCATTACTAACCTGTACCCTGTATATAGTCTCATTACTAACCTGTACCCCTGTATATAGTCTCATTACTAACCTGTACCCCTAGTATATAGTCTCATTACTAACCTGTACCCCCTGTATATAGTCTCATTACTAACCTGTACCCCCTGTATATAGTCTCATTACTAACCTGTACCCCTGTATATAGCCTCATTACTAACCTGTACCCCTGTATATAGTCTCATTACTAACCTGTACCCCTGTATATAGTCTCATTACTAACCTGTACCCCCTGTATATAGTCTCATTACTAACCTGTACCCCCTGTATATAGTCTCATTACTAACCTGTACCCCCTGTATATAGTCTCATTACTAACCTGTACCCCTGTATATAGTCTCATTACTAACCTGTACCCCTGTATATAGTCTCATTACTAACCTGTACCTCTGTATATAGTCTCATTACTAACCTGTACCCCTGTATATAGTCTCATTACTAACCTGTACCCCCTGTATATAGTCTCATTACTAACCTGTACCCCCTGTATATAGTCTCATTACTAACCTGTACCCCTGTATATAGTCTCATTACTAACCTGTACCCCCTGTATATAGTCTCATTACTAACCTGTACCCCCTGTATATAGTCTCATTACTAACCTGTACCCCCTGTATATAGTCTCATTACTAACCTGTACCCCCTGTATATAGTCTCATTACTAACCTGTACCCCTGTATATAGTCTCATTACTAAACTGTACCCCATGTATATAGTCTCATTACTAAACTGTACCCCCTGTATATAGTCTCATTACTAACCTGTACCCCTGTATATAGTCTCATTACTAACCTGTACCCCATGTATATAGTCTCATTACTAACCTGTACCCCTGTATATAGTCTCATTACTAACCTGTACCCCTGTATATAGTCTCATTACTAACCTGTACCCCATGTATATAGTCTCATTACTAACCTGTACCCCCTGTATATAGTCTCATTACTAACCTGTACCCCCTGTATATAGTCTCATTACTAACCTGTACCCCTGTATATAGTCTCATTACTAACCTGTACCCCTGTATATAGTCTCATTACTAACCTGTACCCCTGTATATAGTCTCATTACTAACCTGTACCCCTGTATATAGTCTCATCACTAACCTGTACCCCTGTATATAGTCTCATTACTAACCTGTACCCCCTGTATATAGTCTCATTACTAACCTGTACCCCCTGTATATAGTCTCATTACTAACCTGTACCCCCTGTATATAGTCTCATTACTAACCTGTACCCCTGTATATAGTCTCATTACTAACCTGTACCCCCTGTATATAGTCTCATTACTAACCTGTACCCCTGTATATAGTCTCATTACTAACCTGTACCCCCTGTATATAGTCTCATTATTGTTATTCTTATTATGTTACTTTTTATTATTACTTTTTATTTTAGCCTAGAGTTGACTGAACACGTCTGTTGTCCCCCCCCCCCAACAGCAGACTGAACACATCTGTTGTCCCCCCCCCCAACAGCAGACTGAACACATCTGTTGTCCCCCCCCAACAGCAGACTGAACACATCTGTTGTCCCCCCAACAGCAGACTGAACACATCTGTTGTCCCCCCCCAACAGCAGACTGAACACATCTGTTGTCCCCCCCCAACAGCAGACTGAACACATCTGTTGTCCCCCCCAACAGCAGACTGAACACATCTGTTCCCCCCCCAACAGCAGACTGAACACATCTGTTGTCCCCCCCCAACAGCAGACTGAACACATCTGTTGTCCCCCCAACGGCAGACTGAACACATCTGTTGTCCCCCCCCAACAGCAGACTGAACACATCTGTTGTCCCCCCCCAACAGCAGACTGAACACATCTGTTGTCCCCCCCCAACAGCAGACTGAACACATCTGTTGTCCCCCCCCAACAGCAGACTGAACACATCTGTTGTCCCCCCAACAGCAGACTGAACACATCTGTTGTCCCCCCAACAGCAGACTGAACACATCTAATAATAATATAATATATATCCCATTTAGCAGACGCTTTTGTCCAAAGCGACTTACAAGTCGGCTGGGGCCACTACTTTTACATATGGGTGGTCCCAGCGGGAATCGAACCCACGACGCTTGGCGTTGCAAGCGCCATGCTCTACCGACTGAGCCACAACATCTGTTGTCCCCCCCCAACAGCAGACTGAACACATCTGTTGTCCCCCCAAACAGCAGACTGAACACATCTGTTGTCCCCCAACAGCAGACTGAACACATCTGTTGTCCCCCCCAACAGCAGACTGAACACATCTGTTGTCCCCCCCAACAGCAGACTGAACACATCTGTTGTCCCCCCAACAGCAGACTGAACACATCTGTTGTCCCCCCCCAACAGCAGACTGAACACATCTGTTGTCCCCCCCCAACAGCAGACTGAACACATCTGTTGTCCCCCCAACAGCAGACTGAACACATCTGTTGTCCCCCCCCAACAGCAGACTGAACACATCTGTTGTCCCCCTAACAGCAGACTGAACACATCTGTTGTCCCCCCAACAGCAGACTGAACACATCTGTTGTCCCCCCAACAGCAGACTGAACACATCTGTTGTCCCCCCCCAACAGCAGACTGAACACATCTGTTGTCCCCCTAACAGCAGACTGAACACATCTGTTGTCCCCCCCAACAGCAGACTGAACACATCTGTTGTCCCCCCCCAACAGCAGACTGAACACATCTGTTGTCCCCCCCCAACAGCAGACTGAACACATCTGTTGTCCCCCTAACAGCAGACTGAACACATCTGTTGTCCCCCCCCAACAGCAGACTGAACACATCTGTTGTCCCCCCCCAACAGCAGACTGAACACATCTGTTGTCCCTCCCCCCAACAGCAGACTGAACACATCTGTTGTCCCCCCCCAACAGCAGACTGAACACATCTGTTGTCCCCCCAACAGCAGACTGAACACATCTGTTGTCCCCCCCAACAGCAGACTGAACACATCTGTTGTCGTCCCCCCCCAACAGCAGACTGAACACATCTGTTGTCCCCCCCCAACAGCAGACTGAACACATCTGTTGTCCCCCCAACAGCAGACTGAACACATCTGTTGTTGTCCCCCCCAACAGCAGACTGAACACATCTGTTGTCCCCCCCAACAGCAGACTGAACACATCTGTTGTTGTCCCCCAACAGCAGACTGAACACATCTGTTGTCCCCCCCCAACAGCAGACTGAACACATCTGTTGCCCCCCCAACAGCAGACTGAACACATCTGTTGTCCCCCCCCAACAGCAGACTGAACACATCTGTTACCCCCCCAACAGCAGACTGAACACATCTGTTGTCCCCCCCCAACAGCAGACTGAACACATCTGTTGTCCCCCCCAACAGCAGACTGAACACATCTGTTGTCCCCCCTAACAGCAGACTGAACACATCTGTTGTCCCCCCTAACAGCAGACTGAACACATCTGTTGTCCCCCCCCAACAGCAGACTGAACACATCTGTTGTCCCCCCCAACAGCAGACTGAACACATCTGTTGTCCCCCCAACAGCAGACTGAACACATCTGTTGTCCCCCCCAACAGCAGACTGAACACATCTGTTGTCCCCCCAACAGCAGACTGAACACATCTGTTGTCCCCCCCAACAGCAGCAGACTGAACACATCTGTTGTCCCCCCAACAGCAGCAGACTGAACACATCTGTTGTCCCCCCCAACAGCAGACTGAACACATCTGTTGTCCCCCCCCAACAGCAGACTGAACACATCTGTTGTCCCCCCAACAGCAGACTGAACACATCTGTTGCCCCCCCAACAGCTGACTGAACACATCTGTTGCCCCCCCCCAACAGCAGACTGAACACATCTGTTGCCCCCCCCAACAGCAGACTGAACACATCTGTTGTCCCCCCAACAGCAGACTGAACACATCTGTTGTCCCCCCCCAACAGCAGACTGAACACATCTGTTGTCCCCCCCCAACAGCAGACTGAACACATCTGTTGTCCCCCCAACAGCAGCAGACTGAACACATCTGTTGTCCCCCCCCAACAGCAGACTGAACACATCTGTTGTCCCCCCAACAGCAGACTGAACACATCTGTTGTCCCCCCCCAACAGCAGACTGAACACATCTGTTGTCCCCCCCCAACAGCAGACTGAACACATCTGTTGTCCCCCCCAACAGCAGACTGAACACATCAGTTGTCCCCCCAACAGCTGACTGAACACATCTGTTGTCCCCCCCCAACAGCTGACTGAACACATCTGTTGTCCCCCCAACAGCAGACTGAACACATCTGTTGTCCCCCCAACAGCAGACTGAACACATCTGTTGTCCCCCCCCCAACAGCAGACTGAACACATCTGTTGCCCCCCAAACAGCAGACTGAACACATCTGTTGCCCCCCCCAACAGCAGACTGAACACATCTGTTGTCCCCCCCCCAACAGCAGACTGAACACATCTGTTGTCCCCCCAACAGCAGACTGAACACATCTGTTGTCCCCCCAACAGCAGACTGAACACATCTGTTGTCCCCCCCCAACAGCAGACTGAACACATCTGTTGCCCCCCCCCAACAGCTGACTGAACACATCTGTTGTCCCCCCAACACAGACTGAACACATCTGTTGTCCCCCCCCAACAGCTGACTGAACACATCTGTTGCCCCCCCAACAGCAGACTGAACACATCTGTTGTCCCCCCAACAGCAGACTGAACACATCTGTTCATTACCCCCCCCCCCAACAGCAGACTGAACACATCTGTTGTCCCCCCAACAGCAGACTGAACACATCTGTTGTCCCCCTAACAGCAGACTGAACACATCTGTTGTCCCCCCAACAGCAGACTGAACACATCTGTTGCCCCCCCCCAACAGCTGACTGAACACATCTGTTGCCCCCCCCCAACAGCAGACTGAACACATCTGTTGCCCCCCAACAGCTGACTGAACACATCTGTTGCCCCCCAACAGCTGACTGAACACATCTGTTGCCCCCCCAACAGCAGACTGAACACATCTGTTGTCCCCCCAACAGCAGACTGAACACATCTGTTGTCCCCCCCAACAGCAGACTGAACACATCTGTTGTCCCCCCAACAGCAGCAGACTGAACACATCTGTTGTCCCCCCAACAGCAGACTGAACACATCTGTTGTCCCCCCAACAGCAGACTGAACACATCTGTTGTCCCCCCAACAGCAGCAGACTGAACACATCTGTTGTCCCCCCAACAGCAGCAGACTGAACACATCTGTTGTCCCCCCCAACAGCAGACTGAACACATCTGTTTCCCCCCCAACAGCAGACTGAACACATCTGTTGTCCCCCCAACAGCAGACTGAACACATCTGTTGTCCCCCCCCAACAGCAGACTGAACACATCTGTTGTCCCCCCAACAGCAGACTGAACACATCTGTTGTCCCCCCCCAACAGCAGACTGAACACATCTGTTGTCCCCCCAACAGCAGACTGAACACATCTGTTGTCCCCCCCCAACAGCAGACTGAACACATCTGTTGTCCCCCCAACAGCAGACTGAACACATCTGTTGCCCCCCCAACAGCAGACTGAACACATCTGTTGTCCCCCCAACAGCAGACTGAACACATCTGTTGTCCCCCCCCAACAGCAGACTGAACACATCTGTTGTCCCCCCCCCCAACAGCAGACTGAACACATCTGTTGTCCCCCCCCAACAGCAGACTGAACACATCTGTTGTCCCCCCAACAGCAGACTGAACACATCTGTTGTCCCCCCAACAGCAGACTGAACACATCTGTTGTCCCCCCCAACAGCAGACTGAACACATCTGTTGTCCCCCCCCAACAGCAGACTGAACACATCTGTTGCCCCCCCCAACAGCAGACTGAACACGTCTGTTGTCCCCCCCCAACAGCAGACTGAACACATCTGTTGTCCCCCCCCAACAGCAGACTGAACACATCTGTTGTCCCCCCCCAACAGCAGACTGAACACGTCTGTTGTCCCCCCCCAACAGCAGACTGAACACATCTGTTGTCCCCCCCCCAACAGCAGACTGAACACATCTGTTGTCCCCCCCCCAACAGCAGACTGAACACATCTGTTGGGGGGGGGGGCAACTCCAGCCACAGGCCCAACTCCAACCACAGGCCCAACTCCAACCACAGGCCCAACTCCAACCACAGGTCCCAACTCCAGCCACGGTCCCAACTCCAGCCACAGGCCCAACTCCAACCACAGGCCCAACTCCAACCACAGGCCCAACTCCAACCACAGGCCCAACTCCAACCACAGGCCCAACTCCAACCACAGGTCCAACTCCAGCCACAGGTCCCAACTCCAGCCACAGGCCCAACTCCAACCACAGGCCCAACTCCAACCACAGGTCCCAACTCCAGCCACAGGTCCAACTCCAACCACAGGCCCAACTCCAGCCACAGGTCCAACTCCAACCACAGGTCCAACTCCAGCCACAGGTCCAACTCCAGCCACAGGCCCAACTCCTTAGCCGCTGGGCTACCTACCGCCAGGACCGTTTGGGTTGTTGCCTGACAGGTTCCAGAGAAGAAGAACAACAAAGAAGCTAAAAACACGAGTTAATCTGACAAAAATGATAACGAAATGCTACTCAGACATATAATTGTTATGTGTAGAAGAACAACTTCCCCGTAGTTGTCAGTAGCAACCACAAGAGAGTTCCTCCTCTGCCTCTTATAGTTGCTGGGTTACTGCCTTGCCCGAGCAAAACAGAGGTAGTGTGTTAAAAGTCATGTAAAGAGTAACTCGGCTGTTGAATCACCGACTTGTTACACATCATTTATTAGAAATCATTTATACATTTTATTTATTTGTTATTAATTCATTTTTATTTATGCGTTATTTCACCAGGTAAGTTGACTGAGAACACGTTCTCATTTGCAGCAACGACCTGGGGAATAGTTACAGGGGAGAGGAGGGATGATGAATGAGACCATTGTAAACTGGGGATTATTAGGTGACCGTGATGGTTTGAAGGACCAAATTGGGAATTTAGCCAAGACACCAGGGGTTAACACCCCTACTATTACGATAAGTGCCATGGGATCTTTAATGACCCAGACCTCCTTATAGTCAGCAACAGTCTTCTAATGGTTTAATGCAACATAGCACCCCCCCCCTCCCCTCCCATCAATTGACTCCACACTGAAACATTTAGCTAATTGCCATTGTCAGACTGGGTCTGTAGTACTATTTGACATATCCCATAATACTAAATAATGTCATATTATTTTGTCTTGCGTCGAGCTAACATTTAGTTTGCAACAGCACAAGTTTGCCCCGAGGGGAAAACAATCCATGGTTACCCGATTGGCTCACAGCAAAAAACTTTACCTTTTTAAATGCACATTTTGTTGTCTGCTTGTTTTAGTCAATTACAAAACTATATTTAAGAAGAGTACAACATGTGTAAAGATGACTTTTCAACATCGACTGTTCAGAAAACAGTTACGTTGTAGAGCTTTCCCTAATGGCTCTGTTCATCTGCGCTAACGTTAGCCACGTGAGCTAGCTACGGTACCAACCGGAACATTAAACGAGCCAAGACCAACAACACAAACAGATTATAAGGCTTCAAGTAGTGAGTGGAGTTACAAACGGACTGTACTAAACAAGTTTAAATGTCTTAACTGTGATGAAATGTTTTCCATACACATAGTTTTCCTGTAATTGCAGAGGAACAGTGGATTAACTGCCTTGGCAGGTATCCTAGTGGTTAGAGTGTAGAGGGGGCAGGTAGCCTAGTGGTTAGAGTGTAGAGGCGGCAGGGTAGCCAAGTGGTTAGAGTGTAGGGGGGCAGGTAGTCTAGTGGTTAGAGTGTAGAGGCGGCAGGGTAGCCTCGTGGTTAGAGTGTAGAGGGGGCAGGGTAGCCTCGTGGTTAGAGTGTAGAGGGGGCAGGTAGCCTCGTGGTTAGAGTGTAGAGGCGGCAGGTAGTCTAGTGGTTAGAGTGTAGAGGAGTCAGGTAGTCTAGTGGTTAGAGTGTAGAGGAGTCAGGTAGCCTAGTAGTTAGAGTGTAGGGACGGCAGGTAGCCTAGTGGTTAGAATGTAGAGGCGGCAGGGTAGCCTCGTGGTTAGAGTGTAGGGACGGCAGGTAGCCTAGTGGTTAGAGTGTAGAGGAGGCAGGTAGCCTAGTAGTTAGAGTGTAAGGACGGCAGGTAGCCTAGTGGTTAGAGTGTAGAGGAGGCAGGGAGCCTCGTGGTTAGAGTGTAGAGGTGGCAGGTAGCCTAGTGGTTAGAGTGTAGAGGAGGCAGGTAGACTAGTGGTTAGAGTGTAGGGACGGCAGGTAGCCTAGTGGTTAGAGTGTAGAGGAGGCAGGTAGCCTAGTAGTTAGAGTGTAGGGACGGCAGGTAGCCAAGTGGTTAGAGTGTAGAGGCGGCAGGGTAGCCTCGTGGTTAGAGTGTAGAGGGGGCAGGTAGCCTAGTGGTTAGAGTGTAGAGGAGGCAGGTAGCCTAGTGGTTAGAGTGTAGAGGAGGCAGGTAGCCTAGTAGTTAGAGTGTAGGGACGGCAGGTAGCCTAGTGGTTAGAGTGTAGAGGAGGCAGGTAGCCTAGTGGTTAGAGTGTAGGGACGGCAGGTAGCCTAGTGATTAGAGTGTAGAGGAGGCAGGTAGCCTAGTGGTTAGAGTGTAGGGACGGCAGGTAGCCTAGTGGTTAGAGTGTAGAGGAGGCAGGTAGCCTAGTAGTTAGAGTGTAGGGACGGCAGGTAGCTTAGTGGTTAGAGTGTAGGGGTGGCAGGTAGCCTAGTGGTTAGAGTGTAGGGGAGGCAGGTAGCCTAGTGGTTAGTGTGTAGGGGCGGCAGGTAGCCTAGTGGTTAGAGTGTGGGGGCGGCAGGTAGCTTTGTGGTGAGAGTGTAGGGACGGCAGGTAGCATAGTGGTTAGAGTGTAGGGATGGCAGGTAGCTTAGTGGTTAGAGTGTAGGGACGGCAGGTAGCCTAGTGGTTAGAGTATAGGGACAGCAGGTAGCTTAGTAGTTAGAGTGTAGAGGAGGCAGGTAGCGTAGTGGTTAGAGTGTAGAGGAGGCAGGTAGCCTAGTGGTTAGAGTGTAGGGACGGCAGGTAGCCTAGTGGTTAGAGTGTAGGGACGGCAGGTAGCCTAGTGGTTAGAGTGTAGGGACGGCAGGTAGCCTAGTGGTTAGAGCGTTGGACTAGTCACCAAAAGGTTGGTAGATCAAATCCACGAGCTGACAAGGTAAAAATCTGTCATTCTGCCCCTGAACAAGGCAGTTAACCCACTGTTCCTCTGAACAAGGCAGTTAACCCACTGTTCCCCTGAACAAGGCAGTTAACCCACTCTTCCCCTGAACAAGGCAGTTAACCCACTGTTCACCTGAACAAGGCAGTTAACCCACTGTTCCCCTGAACAAGGCAGTTAACCCACTGTTCCCTGAACAAGGCAGTTAACCCACTGTTCCCCTGAACAAGGCAGTTAACCCACTGTTCCCCTGAACAAGGCAGTTAACCCACTGTTCCTCTGAACAAGGCAGTTAACCCACTGTTCCCCTGAACAAGGCAGTTAACCCACTGTTCACCTGAACAAGGCAGTTAACCCACTGTTCCCCTGAACAAGGCAGTTAACCCACTGTTCCCCTGAACAAGGCAGTTAACCCACTGTTCCCCTGAACAAGGCAGTTAACCCACTGTTCCTCTGAACAAGGCAGTTAACCCACTGTTCCCCTGAACAATGCAGTTAACCCACTGTTTCCCTGAACAAGGCAGTTAACCCACTGTTCCCCTGAATAAGGCAGTTTAACCCACTGTTCCCCTGAACAAGGCAGTTAACCCACTGCTCCCCTGAACAAGGCAGTTAACCCACTGTTCCCCTGAACAAGGCAGTTAACTCACTGTTCCCCTGAACAAGGCAGTTAACCCACTGTTCCCCTGAACAAGGCAGTTAACCCACTGTTCACCTGAACAAGGCAGTTAACCCACTGTTCCTCTGAACAAGGCAGTTAACCCACTGTTCCCCTGAACAAGGCAGTTAACCAACTGTTCCCCTGAACAAGGCAGTTAACCAACTGTACCCCTGATCAAGGCAGTTAACCCACTGTTCCCCTGAACAAGGCAGTTAACCCCACTGTTCCCCTGAACAAGGCAGTTAACCCACTGTTCCCCTGAACAAGGCAGTTAACCCACTGTTCCTCTGAACAAGGCAGTTAACCCACTGTTCCTCTGAACAAGGCAGTTAACCCACTGTTCCCCTGAACAAGGCAGTTAACCCACTGTTCCCCTGAACAAGGCAGTTAACCCACTGTTCCCCTGAACAAGGCAGTTAACCCACTGTTCCCCTGAACAAGGCAGTTAACCCACTGTTCCTCTGAACAAGGCAGTTAACCCACTCTTCCCCTGAACAAGGCAGTTAACCCACTGTTCACCTGAACAAGGCAGTTAACCCACTGTTCCCCTGAACAAGGCAGTTAACCCACTGTTCCCCTGAACAAGGCAGTTAACCCACTGTTCCCCTGAACAAGGCAGTTAACCCACTGTTCCCTGAACAAGGCAGTTAACCCACTGTTCCCCTGAACAAGGCAGTTAACCCACTGTTCCTCTGAACAAGGCAGTTAACCCACTGTTCCCCTGAACAAGGCAGTTAACCCACTGTTCACCTGAACAAGGCAGTTAACCCACTGTTCCCCTGAACAAGGCAGTTAACCCACTGTTCCCCTGAACAAGGCAGTTAACCCACTGTTCCCTGAACAAGGCAGTTAACCCACTGTTCCTCTGAACAAGGCAGTTAACCCACTGTTCCCCTGAACAATGCAGTTAACCCACTGTTTCCCTGAACAAGGCAGTTAACCCACTGTTCCCCTGAATAAGGCAGTTTAACCCACTGTTCCCCTGAACAAGGCAGTTAACCCACTGCTCCCCTGAACAAGGCAGTTAACCCACTGTTCCCCTGAACAAGGCAGTTAACTCACTGTTCCCCTGAACAAGGCAGTTAACCCACTGTTCCCCTGAACAAGGCAGTTAACCCACTGTTCCTCTGAACAAGGCAGTTAACCCACTGTTCCCCTGAACAAGGCAGTTAACCCACTGTTCCTCTGAACAAGGCAGTTAACCCACTGTTCCCCTGAACAAGGCAGTTAACCCACTGTTCCCCTGAACAAGGCAGTTAACCCACTGTTCCCCTGAACAAGGCAGTTAACCCACTGTTCCCGTGAGCAAGGGCATTAACCCACTGTTCCCCTGAACAAGGCAGTTAACCCACTGTTCCCCGGTAGGCCGTCATTGTAAATAAGAATTTGTTCTTAATTGACTAGCCAAGTAACAAATAAATAAAAAGCTCTATGTCGCCTACTTGGGCACCACAATTAACCACACCGAATACACTGAAGCCACGCGGCTCTCCTCGCAGGCTCTATTTTGCTACCTGTGAGAATTGCGAACCATAGTTTTTTTTTTTTGACCTGGTTACATATACATTGAACAACACAGCAGCATTTAATTAAGCATGTTTTGTTATTTCTGTTTAACAAATAAATATATACGACGAAGTTGGCTCTTTTACAATGGGGGTCAACGGGAAATAATGTTTTGTTTTCAGGGGCCACTGCTCCTGAGTGCTGTAGTGGTCTAAGGCACTGTATCTCAGTGCTCGAGGTGTCACTACAGACCTGGTTCGATCCCGGGCTGTATCACAACCGACCGTGATCGGGAGTCCCATAGGGCAGTGCACAATTGGCCCAGTGTCGTCCGGGTTCGGCCGGGGTAGGCCGTCATTGTAAATCATTTGTTCTTAACTGACTTGCCTAGTTAAAATAAAGGATAAATAAATTAATAAAAGTGAGCTTGTGGTCATTTTGCAGGGCTCTACAGTGAGAGCATTACATTGGCATTCACAGAAAGATAAATAACTAAGAGTGCATGTTCGTGTTGTGATTTATTTGAAAATTAAAGAGAGCCGAACACTCTAGGAGCTCAGATGCAAAAATGTAATTACCAACGTTTCGACAGCCAAGCTGTCTTCATCAGGGTATAATCACACGTGTTGTGATTTATAGCAGACAAATGCCGCAGTAGCTGTTTTCAAAGTATTTCTGACGTTTTGTTTCATAGCTGCTAATAGCAGAAATAGGAATCTATAACCCATCTTGCGCAGCAACACAGCCGAGCTAAGGAGCATTGTGCTGATGATAGATTGTTTAGACACGCAGCAACACAGCCACAAAAGTGTATCTAATTTACACTAAAAACTTTACAAAGTGAGACTTTGTTCTTGTGTTTCTTGGCTATTTCCATTGTTTCGTTCACACGGTCGGTTGTTTTTCAGTGTTAGTTTGAGTCTGCTGCTTCTCTTGATTGCGTTGAGATGCTGTCCCACTACTAGTCAGATCACACTGATTCACAAATGCCACCCAATTCCCTATAGTGCACTGCTTTTGACCAGACGTAGCTTAGTGACGTGTCGCTCTATTGTGCTGCTGCCTGTTGGTTTTGTTGTTGCAAGACCGGTAGTTTGGTATCTGCAAGCTCTCAATGCCCTTTTAAAGCTCTGAGTACTGGACCGGTAGTTTGGTATCTGCAAGCTCTCAATGCCCTTTTAAAGCTCTGAGTACTGGACCGGTAGTTTGGTTTATCTGCAAGCTCTCAATGCCCTTTTAAAGCTCTGAGTACTGGACCGGTAGTTTGGTATCTGCAAGCTCTCAATGCCCTTTTAAAGCTCTGAGTACTGGACCGGTAGTTTGGTATCTGCAAGCTCTCAATGCCCTTTTAAAGCTCTGAGTACTGGACCGGTAGTTTGGTATCTGCAAGCTCTCAATGCCCAATGCCCTTTTAAAGCTCTGAGTACTGGACCGGTAGTTTGGTATCTGCAAGCTCTCAATGCCCTTTTAAAGCTCTGAGTACTGGACCGGTAGTTTGGTATCTGCAAGCTCTCAATGCCCTTTTAAAGCTCTGAGTACTGGACCGGTAGTTTGGTATCTGCAAGCTCTCAATGCCCTTTTAAAGCTCTGAGTACTGGACCGGTAGTTTGGTATCTGCAAGCTCTCAATGCCCTTTTAAAGCTCTGAGTACTGGACTGGTAGTTTGGTATCTGCAAGCTCTCAATGCCCTTTTAAAGCTCTGAGTACTGGACCGGTAGTTTGGTATCTGCAAGCTCTCAATGCCCTTTTAAAGCTCTGAGTACTGGACCGGTAGTTTGGTATCTGCAAGCTCTCAATGCCCTTTTAAAGCTCTGAGTACTGGACCGGTAGTTTGGTATCTGCAAGCTCTCAATGCCCTTTTAAAGCTCTGAGTACTGGACCGGTAGTTTGGTATCTGCAAGCTCTCAATGCCCTTTTAAAGCTCTGAGTACTGGACCGGTAGTTTGGTATCTGCAAGCTCTCAATGCCCTTTTAAAGCTCTGAGTACTGGACCGGTAGTTTGGTATCTGCAAGCTCTCAATGCCCTTTTAAAGCTCTGAGTACTGGACCGGTAGTTTGGTATCTGCGAGCTCTCAATGCCCTTTTAAAGCTCTGAGTACTGGACCGGTAGTTTGGTATCTGCGAGCTCTCAATGTCCTTTTAAAGCTCTGAGTACTGGACCGGTAGTTTGGTATCTGCAAGCTCTCAATGCCCTTTTAAAGCTCTGAGTACTGGACAGGTAGTTTGGTATCTGCAAGCTCTCAATGCCCTTTTAAAGCTCTGAGTACTGGACCGGTAGTTTGGTATCTGCAAGCTCTCAATGCCCTTTTAAAGCTCTGAGTACTGGACCGGTAGTTTGGTATCTGCAAGCTCTCAATGCCCTTTTAAAGCTCTGAGTACTGGACCGGTAGTTTGGTATCTGCAAGCTCTCAATGCCCTTTTAAAGCTCTGAGTACTGGACCGGTAGTTTGGTATCTGCAAGCTCTCAATGCCCTTTTAAAGCTCTGAGTACTGGACCGGTAGTTTGGTATCTGCTTTTAAAGCTCTGAGTACTGGAGCTCTCAATGCCCTTTTAAAGCTCTGAGTACTGGACCGGTAGTTTGGTATCTGCAAGCTCTCAATGCCCTTTTAAAGCTCTGAGTACTGGACCGGTAGTTTGGTATCTGCAAGCTCTCAATGCCCTTTTAAAGCTCTGAGTACTGGACCGGTAGTTTGGTATCTGCAAGCTCTCAATGCCCTTTTAAAGCTCTGAGTACTGGACCGGTAGTTCAATGGTATCTGCAAGCTCTCAATGCCCTTTTAAAGCTCTGAGTACTGGACCGGTAGTTTGGTATCTGCAAGCTCTCAATGCCCTTTTAAAGCTCTGAGTACTGGACCGGTAGTTTGGTATCTGCAAGCTCTCAATGCCCTTTTAAAGCTCTGAGTACTGGACCGGTAGTTTGGTATCTGCAAGCTCTCAATGCCCTTTTAAAGCTCTGAGTACTGGACCGGTAGTTTGGTATCTGCAAGCTCTCAATGCCCTTTTAAAGCTCTGAGTACTGGACCGGTAGTTTGGTATCTGCAAGCTCTCAATGCCCTTTTAAAGCTCTGAGTACTGGACCGGTAGTTTGGTATCTGCAAGCTCTCAATGCCCTTTTAAAGCTCTGAGTACTGGACCGGTAGTTTGGTATCTGCAAGCTCTCAATGCCCTTTTAAAGCTCTAAGTACTGGACCGGTAGTTTGGTATCTGCAAGCTCTCAATGCCCTTTTAAAGCTCTGAGTACTGGACCGGTAGTTTGGTATCTGCAAGCTCTCAATGCCCTTTTAAAGCTCTGAGTACTGGACCGGTAGTTAGGTATCTGCAAGCTCTCAATGCCCTTTTAAAGCTCTGAGTACTGGACCGGTAGTTTGGTATCTGCAAGCTCTCAATGCCCTTTTAAAGCTCTGAGTACTGGACCGGTAGTTTGGTATCTGCAAGCTCTCAATGCCCTTTTAAAGCTCTGAGTACTGGACCGGTAGTTTGGTATCTGCAAGCTCTCAATGCCCTTTTAAAGCTCTGAGTACTGGACCGGTAGTTTGGTATCTGCAAGCTCTCAATGCCCTTTTAAAGCTCTGAGTACTGGACCGGTAGTTTGGTATCTGCAAGCTCTCAATGCCCTTTTAAAGCTCTGAGTACTGGACCGGTAGTTTGGTATCTGCAAGCTCTCAATGCCCTTTTAAAGCTCTGAGTACTGGACCGGTAGTTAGGTATCTGCAAGCTCTCAATGCCCTTTTAAAGCTCTGAGTACTGGACCGGTAGTTTGGTATCTGCAAGCTCTCAATGCCCTTTTAAAGCTCTGAGTACTGGACCGGTAGTTTGGTATCTGCAAGCTCTCAATGCCCTTTTAAAGCTCTGAGTACTGGACTGGTAGTTTGGTATCTGCAAGCTCTCAATGCCCTTTTAAAGCTCTGAGTACTGGACCGGTAGTTTGGTATCTGCAAGCTCTCAATGCCCTTTTAAAGCTCTGAGTACTGGACTGGTAGTTTGGTATCTGCAAGCTCTCAATGCCCTTTTAAAGCTCTGAGTACTGGACTGGTAGTTTGGTATCTGGGCCAAGCGACTCCTTGTCTCTCTCTCGCTCTCTCTTTCTTTTTGCTTGTTTTTGCTGGCAGGAGTTGAAAAGCTGTTGACTAATCAGCCCAGATGCTCTGCTGCTAATTGGGGAGAAAAAAAGGAACAAGGCAGGCAGAAAGAGAGGCAGGGAGAGAGGCAGGCAGGGAGAGAGGCAGGCAGGGAGAGAGGCAGGCAGGGAGAGAGGCATGCAGGGAGAGAAGCAGGCAGGGAGAGAAGCAGGCAGAAAGAGAGGCAGGTGGAAAGAGAGGCGGGGAGAGAGGCAGGCAGAAAGAGAGCCAGTGAGAGAAGCAGGCAGGGAGAGAGGCAGGCAGAAAGAGAGCCAGGGAGAGAGGCAGGTAGAAAGAGAGGCAGACAGGGAGATTGGCAGGGAGAGAGGCAGGCAGGAAGAGAGGCAGGCAGAAAGAGAGGCAGGGAGAGAGGCAGGCAGAAATAGAGGCAGGGAGAAAGAGAGGCAGGCAGGGAGGCAGGCAGAAAGAGAGCCAGGGAGAGAGGCAGGCAGGGAGAGAGGCAGGCAGATAGAGGCAGGCAGAAACAGAGGTTGGGAGAGAGGCAGACTAACGTCGAGCTAACATTTAGTTTGCAACAGAACAAGTTTGTATGAACCTTGCGATTTAGTAGTAGTTTAACTAGTTAAAGAACACACATTTCAGATAAGAAAAAAAGTAATCTTGTCATTGAGGAAAAATGTTTTAATACCATAAATTACTATTATTCTTCATGACCCCGACAATAATGTATCTGTGTGGGGAATAGGGTTCTAAGGGCCCTGGTTTAAAGTAGGGCAACATATAGGGAATAGGGTTCTATAGGGCCCTGGTCTAATGTAGTGCACTATGTAGGGAATAGGTTGCCATTTGGGATTACAACCCTACTACTCACATCTCAGTTCCTTCTCATTAGTTATACGTGTAACTAACTTCTCCTTGAACGGTGCCACTTGTGATTTATTTAAAATACAGAACTTCCTACACCCCCATCTTTCTCTCTCATTAATAAAAACCCCCTCAGTGGATGGAGCTGGCAGAGCAGAGCGGACAGAATGACCCTGATGATGTGATTCCCACTCAGAAAGGGCCGAAAGAAAGCTTTTATTTAATTATCTTAATGTTGTTGACGATGGAACAGCACAGCAGTAGTGTTATTATCAAGCTTGTGTGTTAATAGGGTTATGACTCAGGTTTAGCAGGGAATGTGAAGTTCAAGTCTGCCAAGGAAGTGAACGATTAATTATGTTATCACGCTTGTTTACGTCATCAAATCAAATTTTATGGGTCACATGCACATATTTAGCAGATGTTATTGGTCACATACACATATGTAGCAGATGTTATTGCGGTTGGAGAGAAATGCTTGTGTTCCTAGCGCCAACAGTGCAGTAATATCGAACGATACACAACAATACACAACTCTAAAAGTAAAATAATGGAATTAAGAATTATATAAACATTAGATCAAGCAATATAGGAGTGGCATTGACTAAATACAGTAGAATAGAATACAGTATATAGATATGAGATGAGTAAAGCAGTATGTAAACATTATAAATCAAGTGACCAGTGTTCCATTATTAAAGGGACCAGTGTTCCATTATTAAAGGGACCAGTGTTCCATTATTAAAGGGACCAGTGTTCCATTATTAAAGGGACCAGTGTTCCATTATTAAAGGGACCAGTGTTCCATTATTAAAGTGACCAGTGTTCCATTATTATAGTGACCAGTGTTCCATTATTATAGTGACCAGTGTTCCATTATTATAGTGACCAGTGTTCCATTATTAAAGGGACCAGTGTTCCATTATTAAAGTGATTATTGTTCCATTATTAAAGTGGCCAGTGATTCCATGTCTATGTACAGTATATAGGGCAGCAGCCTCTAAGGTGCAGGGATGAGTAACTGGGTGGTAGTCGGCTAGTGATGGCTGTTGAACAGTCTTATGGCCTTGAGATAGAAGCTGTTTTTCAGTCTCTCGGTCCCAGCTTTGATGCACCTGTACTGACCTCGCCTTTTGGATGATAGCGGAGTGAACAGGCAGTGGCTCGAGTGGTTGTCGTCCTTGATGATATTTTTGGCCTTCCCGTGACATCGGATGCTGTAGGTGTTCTGAAGGGCAGGTAGTTTAAAAAAAATGTTTATTTAACCTTTGTTTAACCAGGAAAAGCCCATTGACCGGGTCAATCAATACATAACTAAAACATACAACAATACAACGACATGATCCAGCCTAAAAAAATCATTTTACACTCCTCTGTAACAGAGTCTCCCGTCTATATTTTAATGTATTGTAGACTACTGGTGCACAAGAAGACAAGACAGTCGCCTGATACTGTGAATGTCCTGGGGACTTTAAGTAGCAACACCTAGAAGACCGGGTCTGGTAACATAGCAACCACCTAGCAGACCGGGTCTGGTAACATAGCAACCACCTAGCAGACCGGGTCTGGTAACATAGCAACCACCTAGCAGACTGGGTCTGGTAACATAGCAACCACCTAGCAGACCGGGTCTGGTAACATAGCAACCACCTAGCAGACCGGGTCTGGTAACATAGCAACCACCTAGCAGACCGGGTCTGGTAACATAGCAACCACCTAGCAGACTGGGTCTGGTAACATAGCAACCACCTAGCAGACCGGGTCTGGTAACATAGCAACCACCTAGCAGACTGGGTCTGGTAACATAGCAACCACCTAGCAGACCGGGTCTGCAGTAACATAGCAACCACCTAGCAGACTGGGTCTGGTAACATAGCAACCACCTAGCAGACCGGGTCTGGTAACATAGCAACCACCTAGCAGACTGGGTCTGGTAACATAGCAACCACCTAGCAGACCGGGTCTGGTAACATAGCAACCACCTAGCAGACTGGGTCTGGTAACATAGCAACCACCTAGCAGACCGGGTATGGTAACATAGCAACCACCTAGCAGACTGGGTCTGGTAACATAGCAACTACAGACTACAGAGGGAGTTTACCTACTGGTGGTGAAGGAGGCCAGTCTACAGAGGGAGTTTACCTGCTGGTGGTGAAGGAGACCAGACTACAGAGGGAGTTTACCTGCTGGTGGTGAAGGAGACCAGACTACAGAGGGAGTTTACCTGCTGGTGGTGAAGGAGACCAGACTACAGAGGGAGTTTACCTGCTGGTGGTGAAGGAGGCCAGTCTACAGAGGGAGTTTACCTGCTGGTGGTGAAGGAGACCAGACTACAGAGGGAGTTTACCTGCTGGTGGTGAAGGAGACCAGACTACAGAGGGAGTTTACCTGCTGGTGGTGAAGGAGACCAGACTACAGAGGGAGTTTACCTGCTGGGGGTGAAGGAGACCAGACTACAGAGGGAGTTTACCTGCTGGGGGTGAAGGAGACCAGACTACAGAGGGAGTTTACCTGCTGGTGGTGAAGGAGACCAGACTACAGAGGGAGTTTACCTGCTGGTGGTGAAGGAGACCAGACTACAGAGGGAGTTTACCTGCTGGTGGTGAAGGAGACCAGACTACAGAGGGAGTTTACCTGCTGGTGGTGAAGGAGACCAGACTACAGAGGGAGTTTACCTGCTGGTGGTGAAGGAGACCAGACTACAGAGGGAGTTTACCTGCTGGTGGTGAAGGAGACCAGACTACAGAGGGAGTTTACCTGCTGGTGGTGAAGGAGACCAGACTACAGAGGGAGTTTACCTGCTGGGGGTGAAGGAGACCAGACTACAGAGGGAGTTTACCTGCTGGGGGTGAAGGAGACCAGACTACAGAGGGAGTTTACCTGCTGGTGGTGAAGGAGACCAGACTACAGAGGGAGTTTACCTGCTGGTGGTGAAGGAGACCAGACTACAGAGGGAGTTTACCTGCTGGTGGTGAAGGAGACCAGACTACAGAGGGAGTTTACCTGCTGGTGGTGAAGGAGACCAGACTACAGAGGGAGTTTACCTGCTGGTGGTGAAGGAGACCAGACTACAGAGGGAGTTTACCTGCTGGTGGGGAAGGAGACCAGACTACAGAGGGAGTTTACCTGCTGGTGGTGAAGGAGACCAGACTACAGAGGGAGTTTACCTGCTGGTGGTGAAGGAGACCAGACTACAGAGGGAGTTTACCTGCTGGTGGTGAAGGAGACCAGACTACAGAGGTAAAGAGGGAGTTTACCCAAAAAATGGTAAAAGGGATACAAATGTATCTTTCTGCGCATGTAAAGTGATGTCCAACCTATCATTTGGTACAAGGCGCAATGGTGGGTAAGTGACTTGGCATTTGTAATAAAGCGCAAGGATGCATGATAACCGGAGTCCAGTCTCTGTGAGACGGAGGAGGCTGCACGCATATACAACATGTCACCATTATCAATTACAGAGAGAAAAGTGGCCTGAACAAGCTTCTTTCTAGCCATAAGTGGGAAGCGAGCCTTATTACGAAAATAAAAACCCAATTTCAATTTAAGCTTTGTCACAAGTTTATCCACATGAACTTTAAAGGACAACTTGTCATCCAACCAAATACCTAGGTATTTGTAGGATGACACTTTTTCAGTGGATAAACCATGTTCCATCGTGACAATGCTAACCTTCTTTGCCCCCGGTGATGCGTTGGGCAGACCGCACCACCCTCTGGAGAGCCCTGCGGTTGTGGGCGGAGCAATTGCCATATCAGGCGTTGATACAGCCCCACACAATGCTCTCAATTGTGCATCTGTAAAAGTTCGTGAGGGTTTAAGGGGCCAGGAGCCTGGGGTTGTGAGGGTTTAAGGGGCCAGGAGCCTGAGGTTGTGAGGGTTTAAGGGGCCAGGAGCCTGAGGTTGTGAGGGTTTAAGGGGCCAGGAGCCTGAGGTTGTGAGGGTTTAAGGGGCCAGGAGCCTGAGGTTGTGAGGGTTTAAGGGGCCAGGAGCCTGAGGTTGTGAGGGTTTAAGGGGCCAGGAGCCTGAGGTTGTGAGGGTTTAAGGGGCCAGGAGCCTGAGGTTGTGAGGGTTTAAGGGGCCAGGAGCCTGGGGTTGTGAGGGTTTAAGGGGCCAGGAGCCTGAGGTTGTGAGGGTTTAAGGGGCCAGGAGCCTGAGGTTGTGAGGGTTTAAGGGGCCAGGAGCCTGAGGTTGTGAGGGTTTAAGGGGCCAGGAGCCTGAGGTTGTGAGGGTTCAAGGGACCAGGAGCCTGAGGTTGTGAGGGTAAGGGGCCAGGAGCCTGAGGTTGTGAGGGTTTAAGGGGCCAGGAGCCTGAGGTTGTGAGGTTAAGGGGCCAGGAGCCTGAGGTTGTGGGTTTAAGGGGCCAGGAGCCTGAGGTTGTGAGGGTTTAAGGGGCCAGGAGCCTGAGGTTGTGAGGGTTTAAGGGGCCAGGAGCCTGAGGTTGTGAGGGTTTAAGGGGCCAGGAGCCTGAGGTTGTGAGGGTTTAAGGGGCCAGGAGCCTGAGGTTGTGAGGGTTTAAGGGGCCAGGAGCCTGGGGTTGTGAGGGTTTAAGGGGCCAGGAGCCTGAGGTTGTGAGGGTTTAAGGGGCCAGGAGCCTGAGGTTGTGAGGGTTTAAGGGGCCAGGAGCCTGAGGTTGTGAGGGTTTAAGGGGCCAGGAGCCTGAGGTTGTGAGGGTTTAAGGGGCCAGGAGCCTGGGGTTGTGAGGGTTTGAAGGGTTTGGGGCCAGGAGCCTGGGGTTGTGAGGGTTTAAGGGGCCAGGAGCCTGAGGTTGTGAGGGTTTAAGGGGCCAGGAGCCTGAGGTTGTGAGGGTTTAAGGGGCCAGGAGCCTGAGGTTGTGAGGGTTTAAGGGGCCAGGAGCCTGAGGTTGTGAGGGTTTAAGGGGCCAGGAGCCTGAGGTTGTGAGGGTTTAAGGGGCCAGGAGCCTGAGGTTGTGAGGGTTTAAGGGGCCAGGAGCCTGAGGTTGTGAGGGTTTAAGGGGCAGGAGCCCTTGTGAGGTTTAAGGGGCCAGGAGGTTGTGAGGGTTTAAGGGGCCAGGAGCCTGAGGTTGTGAGGGTTTAAGGGGCCAGGAGCCTGAGGTTGTGAGGGTTTAAGGGGCCAGGAGCCTGAGGTTGTGAGGGGGGCCAGGAGCCTGAGGTTGTGAGGGTTTAAGGGCCAGGAGCCTGAGGTTGTGAGGGTTTAAGGGGCCAGGAGCCTGAGGTTGTGAGGGTTTAAGGGGCCAGGAGCCTGAGGTTGTGA
Source organism: Oncorhynchus masou masou (assembly GCF_036934945.1). Taxonomy (NCBI): domain Eukaryota; kingdom Metazoa; phylum Chordata; class Actinopteri; order Salmoniformes; family Salmonidae; genus Oncorhynchus; species Oncorhynchus masou. Next base: position 85,342,928 of record NC_088220.1, on the reverse strand, counting down.
GGGTTTAAGGGGCCAGGAGCCTGAGGTTGTGAGGGTTTAAGGGGCCAGGAGCCTGAGGTTGTGAGGGTTTAAGGGGCCAGGAGCCTGAGGTTGTGAGGGTTTAAGGGGCCAGGAGCCTGAGGTTGTGAGGGTTTAAGGGGCCAGGAGCCTGAGGTTGTGAGGGTTTAAGGGGCCAGGAGCCTGAGGTTGTGAGGGTTTAAGGGGCCAGGAGCCTGAGGTTGTGAGGGTTTAGGGGCCAGGAGCCTGAGGTTGTGAGGGAGGGGCCAGGAGCCTGAGGTTGTGAGGGTTTAAGGGGCCAGGAGCCTGAGGTTGTGAGGGTTTAAGGGCCAGGAGCCTGAGGTTGTGAGGGTTTAAGGGGCCAGGAGCCTGAGGTTGTGAGGGTTTTAAGGGGCCAGGAGCCTGAGGTTGTGAGGGTTTAAGGGGCCAGGAGCCTGAGGTTGTGAGGGTTTAAGGGGCCAGGAGCCTGAGGTTGTGAGGGTTTAAGGGGCCAGGAGCCTGAGGTTGTGAGGGTTTAAGGGGCCAGGAGCCTGAGGTTGTGAGGGTTTAGGTTGTGAGGGGGGCCAGGAGCCTGAGGTTGTGAGGGTTTAAGGGGCCAGGAGCCTGAGGTTGTGAGGGTTTAAGGGGCCAGGAGCCTGAGGTTGTGAGGGTTTAAGGGGCCAGGAGCCTGAGGTTGTGAGGGTTTAAGGGGCCAGGAGCCTGAGGTTGTGAGGGTTTAAGGGGCCAGGAGCCTGAGGTTGTGAGGGTTTAAGGGGCCAGGAGCCTGAGGTTGTGAGGGTTTAAGGGGCCAGGAGCCTGAGGTTGTGAGGGTTTAAGGGGCCAGGTTTGAGGTTGTGAGGGGCCAGGAGCCTGAGGTTGTGAGGGTTTAAGGGGCCAGGAGCCTGAGGTTGTGAGGGTTTAAGGGGCCAGGAGCCTGGGGTTGTGAGGGTTTAAGGGGCCAGGAGCCTGGGGTTGTGAGGGTTTAAGGGGCCAGGAGCCTGAGGTTGTGAGGGTTTAGGTTGTGAGGGGGCCAGGAGCCTGAGGTTGTGAGGGTTTAAGGGGCCAGGAGCCTGAGGTTGTGAGGGTTTAAGGGGCCAGGAGCCTGAGGTTGTGAGGGTTTAAGGGGCCAGGAGCCTGAGGTTGTGAGGGTTTAAGGGGCCAGGAGCCTGAGGTTGTGAGGGTTTAAGGGGCCAGGAGCCTGAGGTTGTGAGGGTTTAAGGGGCCAGGAGCCTGAGGTTGTGAGGGTTTAAGGGGCCAGGAGCCTGAGGTTGTGAGGGTTTAAGGGGCCAGGAGCCTGAGGTTGTGAGGGTTTAAGGGGCCAGGAGCCTGAGGTTGTGAGGGTTTAAGGGGCCAGGAGCCTGAGGTTGTGAGGGTTTAAGGGGCCAGGAGCCTGAGGTTGTGAGGGTTTAAGGGGCCAGGAGCCTGAGGTTGTGAGGGTTTAAGGGGCCAGGAGCCTGAGGTTGTGAGGCACTGTTGCGGCTTCTTCACAACACTGTCTGTTGTGTAACAAACCCATCATTGAGATAGCTAAAACATTAGGTGTGGCCAAATCAACTATTTGGTACATCCTTAAAAAGAAAGAACACACTGGGAAGGTCAGGAACACCAAAAGGCCCAGAAAGACCACGGAAAACAACTGTGGTGGATGACAGAATAATTATTTTCCTGGTGAAGGAAAAACCCCTTCACAACAGTCGGCCAGATCAAGGAGGTAGGCACACTGTCCTTGTGATTGTCTCCACCCCCTCCAGGTGTTGCTTATTTTCCCCAGTGTATTTATCCCTGTGTTTCCTGTCTCTCTGTGCCAGTTTGTCTTGTATGCTAGTAAAGTCAACCAGCGTGGTGTTCCTGGTCTCCTTTTGCTATTCTCTTTTTGATACTTCTTCCCGGTTTTGACCCCTGCCTGACTCTGAACTACTTTCCCACCTGCCTGATCATCCTGCCTACCCTTGATTCTGCCTGCCCTGACCTTGAGTCTGCCTGCCCTGACCTTGATTCTGCCTGCCCTGACCTTGACTCTGCCTGCCCTGACCTTGACTCTGCCTGCCCTGACCTTGATTCTGCCTGCCCTGACCTTGAGTCTGCCTGCCCTGACCTTGATTCTGCCTGCCCTAACCTTGAGTCTGCCTGCCCTGACCTTGAGTCTGCCTGCCCTGACCTTGATTCTGCCTGCCCTGACCTTGACTCTGCCTGCCCTGACCTTGAGTCTGCCTGCCCTGACCTTGAGTCTGCCTGCCCTGACCTTGAGTCTGCCTGCCCTGACCTTGACTCTGCCTGCCCTGACCTTGAGTCTGCCTGCCCTGACCTTGAGTCTGCCTGCCCTGACCTTGAGTCTGCCTGCCCTGACCTTGATTCTGCCTGCCCTGACCTTGACTCTGCCTGCCCTGGCCTTGACTCTGCCTGCCCTGACCTTGACTCTGCCTGCCCTGACCTTGATTCTGCCTGCCCTGACCTTGAGTCTGCCTGCCCTGACCTTGATTCTGCCTGCCCTGACCTTGAGTCTGCCTGCCCTGACCTTGAGTCTGCCTGTCCTGACCTTGATTCTGCCTGCCCTGACCTTGACTCTGCCTGCCCTGACCTTGAGTCTGCCTGCCCTGACCTTGAGTCTGCCTGCCCTGACCTTGAGTCTGCCTGCCCTGACCTTGACTCTGCCTGCCCTGACCTTGAGTCTGCCTGCCCTGACCTTGAGTCTGCCTGCCCTGACCTTGAGTCTGCCTGCCCTGACCTTGATTCTGCCTGCCCTGACCTTGACTCTGCCTGCCCTGGCCTTGACTCTGCCTGCCCTGACCTTGACTCTGCCTGCCCTGACCTTGAGTCTGCCTGCCCTGACCTTGACTCTGCCTGCCCTGACCTTGACTCTGCCTGCCCTGACCTTGACTCTGCCTGCCCTGACCTTGACTCCAACCATTCTCTTACCCTACTGTATTAATAAATATTGTAAGACTCCAACCATTCTCTTACCCTACTGGATTAATAAATATTGTAAGACTCCAACCATTCTCTTACCCTACTGTATTAATAAATATTGTAAGACTCCAACCATTCTCTTACCCTACTGGATTAATAAATATTGTAAGACTCCAACCATTCTCTTACCCTACTGGATTAATAAATATTGTAAGACTCCAACCATTCTCTTACCCTACTGGATTAATAAATATTGTAAGACTCCAACCATTCTCTTACCCTACTGGATTAATAAATATTGTAAGACTCCAACCATTCTCTTACCCTACTGGATTAATACATATTGTAAGACTCCAACCATTCTCTTACCCTACTGGATTAATAAATATTGTAAGACTCCAACCATTCTCTTACCCTACTGGATTAATAAATATTGTAAGACTCCAACCATTCTCTTACCCTACTGTATTAATAAATATTGTAAGACTCCAACCATTCTCTTACCCTACTGGATTAATAAATATTGTAAGACTCTAACCATTCTCTTACCCTACTGTATTAATAAATATTGTAAGACTCCAACCATTCTCTTACCCTACTGGATTAATAAATATTGTAAGACTCCAACCATTCTCTTACCCTACTGGATTAATAAATATTGTAAGACCAACCATTCTCTTACCCTACTGGATTAATAAATATTGTAAGACTCCAACCATTCTCTTATACCCTACTGGATTAATAAATATTGTAAGACTCCAACCATTCTCTTATACCCTACTGGATTAATAAATATTGTAAGACTCCAACCATTCTCTTACCCTACTGGATTAATAAATATTGTAAGACCAACCATTCTCTTACCCTATTGGATTAATAAATATTGTAAGACTCCAACCATTCTCTTACCCTACTGGATTAATAAATATTGTAAGACTCCAACCATTCTCTTACCCTACTGGATTAATAAACATTGGAAGACTCCAACCATTCTCTTACCCTACTGGATTAATAAATATTGTAAGACTCCAACCATGCTCTTACCCTACTGTATTAATAAATATTGTAAGACTCCAACCATTCTCTTACCCTACTGGATTAATAAATATTGTAAGACTCCAACCATTCTCTTACCCTACTGGATTAATAAATATTGTAAGACTCCAACCATTCTCTTACCCTACTGGATTAATAAATATTGTAAGACTCCAACCATTCTCTTACCCTACTGGATTAATAAATATTGTAAGACTCCAACCATTCTCTTACCCTACTGGATGAATAAATATTGTAAGATTCCAACCATTCTCTTACCCTACTGGATGAATAAATATTGTAAGACTCCAACCATTCTCTTACCCTACTGGATGAATAAATATTGTAAGACTCCAACCATCTGACTCCTGTGTCTGATTCTGGGTCTCACCTTGTGTCATGATACTGTATCAAAGTCAACCAAGAGAAGACTTCACCACAGTAAATAAAGAGGGTTTACAACAAGATGTAAACTCAAAAACTGGAAGACCATATTAGGGCATGCCAAAAATGTCTCAAAACCCATTGGATGGCGTTTCACAGTGCAGATGGACAATGACTTTTTTTAAGGCAAAAGAAGTGGAATGTTCTGCAATGGCCAAGTCAATCACCTGACCCGAATCCAATTGAGCATTTAGCATTTCACTTGCTAAAGGCAAAAGGCCACAAGAACAAGCAGGAAATGAAGGCCGCTACAGTAAAGGCTTGGCAGAGCATCACCAGGGAAGAAACCCAGCATCTGGTGATGTCTATGGGTTCCAGACTTCAGGCAGTCCTCGACTGCAAAGGACATGCAACAAAGTATTAAAACTCAAAATTTTATTTATGATCATGTTAGTTTGTCCAATAGCTTTTGAGCCCCTAAAATTGGGGGGCTATTTATAAAAATGGTTGTAATTAAAGATGAAAGTCATCAAATTAAAGATGAAAGCCTATTCTTAAAGCACATCTTGATTATTTCCTTTCAAATCCATTGTGGTGGCGTACAGAGACAAAATTACGCAAATTGTGTCACTGTCCAAATACTTATGGACCTGACTGTACGTCTCGTGTCTGAGCCGTTGAATTGCGACTCCATTTTGTCTCTGTATTGATGTGTTGCCTGTTTCATTTCCTTACGGAAGGAATAACTACACTGTTTGTATTCAACCATATTCCCAGTCAACTTGCCGTGGTTAAATGCGATGGTTCGCGCTTTCAGTTTTACGCGAATGCTACCATCTATCCACAGTTTCTGGTTTGGGTAGATTTTAATAGAGACCCAGTGGGTACAATATTTCCTATACACTTCCTGATTAACTCAGTCACCGTATCTGTGTATTCGTCAATGTTATTCTCAGAGGCTACACGGAACGTATCCAAGCATGGGTTCTTCCTGCTTGAGTTTCTGCCTATAGGAAGGGAGGAGCAAAATGGAGCCGTGATCTGATTTGCCGAAGGGAGGGAAGGGCCTTGTAGGAATTTAGAAAAGATGAGTAGCAGTGGTCCAAAGCCTGGCCAGCGCGAGTACCACAGTCGATGTGTTGGTAGAACCTCCGTAGCTTTTTTCCTCAAATTTTCTTTGTTAAAATCCCCAGCTACAATAAATGCAGCCTCAGTGGTTTCCAGTTTGCATAAAGTCCACGGTGGTTCTTTGAGGGCCGTTGTGATATTGGCATGAGGGGGAATATACACGGCTGTGACTATAACCAAAGAGATTTCTCTTGGGAGGTAATATGTTCGGCATTTGATTGTGAGGTATTCTAGGTCGGGTGAACAAAAGGACTTGACTTCCTGTATGTTGTTATGATCACACCATGAGTAGGTACATTTACATTACATTTAAGTCATTTGGCAGACGCTCTTATCCAGAGCGACTTACAAATTGGTGAATTCACCTTATGACATCCAGTGGAACAGCCACTTTACAATAGTGCATCTAAATCATTTAAGGGGGGGGTGAGAAGGATTACTTTATCCTATCCTAGGTATTCCTTAAAGAGGTGGGGTTTCAGGTGTCTCCGGAAGGTGGTGATTGACTCCGCTGTCCTGGCGTCGTGAGGGAGTTTGTTCCACCATTGGGGGGCCAGAGCAGCGAACAGTTTTGACTGGGCTGAGCGGGAACTGTACTTCCTCAGTGGTAGGGAGGCGAGCAGGCCAGAGGTGGATGAACACAGTGTCCTTGTTTGGGTGCAGGGCCTGATCAGAGCCTGGAGGTACTGCGGTGCCGTTCCCCTCACAGCTCCGTAGGCAAGCACCATGGTCTTGTAGCGGATGCGAGCTTCAACTGGAAGCCAGTGGAGAGAGCGGAGGAGCGGGGTGACGTGAGAGAACTTGGGAAGGTTGAACACCAGACGGGCTGCGGCGTTCTGGATGAGTTGTAGGGGTTTAATCATGAAACATACACCACCGCCTTTCTTCTTCCCGGAGAGTTCTTTATTCCTGTCCGCGCGATGCACTGAGAACCCAGCTGGCTGTATGGATGGGGGCAGTATATCTCGAGAGAGCCAGGATTCTGTGAAACAGAGTATGTTACAGTCCCTGATGTCTCTCTGAAAGGAGATCCTCGCCCTGAGCTCATCTCCTTTATTGTCCAGGGACAGAACATTAGCGAGTAATATACTCGGAAGCGGTGGGTGGTGGGCACGCCTCCTGAGTCGGACTAAAGTCCACTACGAATACCTCTTCTCCCCCGGCGGGGTTTTGGAGCAGCCTCTGGGATAAGTTATAATGCCCTGAGGGGTACGAACAAAGGATCCAATTTGGGAAAGTCGTATTCCTGGTCGTAATGCTGGTGATTTATCACCACTCTGATATCCAAATGTTATTTCCTGCTGTATTTAATAACACAAAACATTTTCTGGGGCAACAATGTAAGAAAAGCACGTAAAAAAATGAAATACTAAAAAGTTGCTTAGGAGCTAGAAGCAGAACTGACACATATGTCAGCGCCATCTATTCAGCTCTATGTAGAACACGTAGTTACCACGCTCCAGAGGAGGACGGGAGTAAGAGGGATGATTGACGCGACCACGCACGCACACGCACACACACACACACGCACACAGCGGCAGGTTGGCAGGCGGGAGAGGACTCTTTTGACCAGTAGACTATGTGCCATTTAGAATCAGAATCACCTTCATTAGCCAAGTACATTAACACATACTCAGGGTTTTACACGGTGATTTCAAAGGAAAGAGAGTTATTGTGAAGAGGAGCCTGTTGATAACCAGCTGGGGTGCTGCCTGAGACAAAGTGCCAAGAAGAGTCCAACTGGGAAAGAATAAATCAAATGATGTGTGTCACGAGATCCCTAATCTTTTCCATGTGGAAAACACTCTTCTGCTTTTCACAGAAAAGAAAGGCCCTGGTATCACTTGCAATGTGTAATGAAGTGATTTGTTATAAAATGAATAATGGCCCTTTGCTAATGGACGAGAACAAAAAAGGAAGCAAATACAAGCTCTTAGCTGTGACCCTGTTTTAGTGTTTCACAATGGCTGTACCCTGTAGGGCTCTGGTCAGATGTAGTGCACTATATAGGGAATAGGGCTCTGGTCAGAAGTAGTGCACTATATAGGGAATAGGGCTCTGTAGTGCACTATATAGGGAATAGGGCTCTGGTCAGAAGTAGTGCACTATATAGGGAATAGGGCTCTGATCTAAAGTAGTGCACTGTATAGGGAATAGGGCTCTGGTCAGAAGTAGTGCACTAGATAGGGAATAGGGCTCTGATCTAAAGTAGTGCACTATATAGGGAATAGGGCTCTGGTCAGAAGTAGTGCACTATATAGGGAATAGGGCTCTGGTCAGAAGTAGTGAACTAGATAGGGAATAGGGCTCTGGTCAGAAGTAGTGCACTATATAGGGAATAGGGCTCTGATCTAAAGTAGTGCACTATATAGGGAATAGGGCTCTGGTCAGAAGTAGTGCACTGTATAGGGAATAGGGCTCTGTAGTGCACTATATAGGGAATAGGGTGCCAGCCCTGGTCTAAAGTAGTGCACTATATTGGGAATAGGGCTCTGGTCTAAAGTAGTGCACTCTATAGGGAATAGGGCTCTGGTCTATAGTAGTGCACCCTATAGGTAATAGGGCTCTGTAGTGCACTATATAGGGAATAGGGTGCCAGCCCTGGTCTAAAGTAGTGCACTATATTGGGAATAGGGCTCTGGTCTAAAGTAGTGCACTCTATAGGGATTAGGGCTCTGGTCTGAAGTAGTAGATAGGGATAGTAGTATATAGGGAATAGAATGCCATTTGGGATGCATATTATTCACAGCATGCAGCTTCACAATGCCTCCTTAGCGTTGTCCAGTTGACTTTTTAGTCTTTTACTTAGTATTTTATTTGGGGGGGGGGACTACAAACTAGCCTGAGGGTCAGTCTGTTGGTGCTATCATACCAGCTCACTGTCACTCATTTTCATGTTTAGCTTTGCTTATGAGCAATGGAAGAGATTTGTTTTAATGTATATCAAGTCACAGAGATTTCACTTTTAGCCTGGTTTGATGCACATGGTGTTTTGTTAAGCAACATCAGACTGCTCACTCTCACATACTTTCCCAACAAAACAAATAGAGTATCTGATAAGATACACACTTAGAAAATAATGTTCTATCCAGAACATAAAAGGGTTCTACAGATGTCCCTATAGGAAAACCCTTTGAATAACTATTTTTTGGGGTTCCAGGTAGAACCATTTTGGGATCTACATGGAACCCAAAATGGTTCTACCTGGAACCCAAAGGGGGTTCTTCAAAGAGATCTCCTATAAGGGGGAAAGTCAAACAACTATTTTGTGAACCCTTTTGTTCTAAGAGTGTAATATGGACCTGGATAAACTTTCATGATTGAGTCATCAGAACATTGATTTAAACTGAAAATAATTTGAATAGTTAGCTATCTTAAACTGTGGACCATTTTAATAACCAACTATTCTAATCGTGTCACTGTGTGGGACATTGGGACAGTCTAACCATGTTACTGAGAGAGAGAGAGAGAGAGAGCGAGAGAGCGAGAGAGAGAGAGCGAGAGAGAGAGAGAGAGAGAGAGAGAGAGCGAGAGAGAGCGAGAGAGAGAGAGAGAGAGAGAGAGAGAGAGAGAGAGAGAGAGAGAGAGAGAGAGAGAGAGAGAGAGAGAGAGAGAGAGAGAGAGCGAGAGAGAGAGAGAGAGAGAGAGAGAGAGAGAGCGCGAGAAAGCGAGAGAGAGAGCGAGAGAGAGAGCGAGAGAGACAGAGTGAGAGTGAGAGTGAGAGAGAGAGAGAGAGAGACAGAGAGAGACAGAGAGAGAGCGAGAGAGCGAGAGAGAGAGAGAGAGAGAGAGAGAGAGAGAGAGAGAGAGAGAGCGAGAGAGAGAGAGCGAGAGAGAGAGAGAGAGACAGAGAGAGAGCGAGAGAGCGAGAGAGCGAGAGAGAGAAAGAGAGAGAGGGAGAGACAGAGAGAGAGGAAGTATAATACTCTACTTGCTGATAGTAGCTGCAGTTGTGTAGCAGAGATGCCGTTAATTCACTGTGTAATGGACAATAGTTCATATAGGAGAAAATTAGACCGGGGCTAATGCCTCCTCTGCTGCTACCACTAATGAACTCACTGACGCTAACATGAGGAAACTCAGTGTCGTATCAACGCTGAGGCTAATGCAAATACACTCTGAACCGTAGCTCTTGTCCAAGGCGTTCCGTGTTCCTAATGACAAAGGAAAAACGGGTTTTTAGATTTTTTCTCTCCAGATTTATAAAAAAAAGTGAAAAACTGAAATATCACATTTACATAAGTATTCAGACCCTTTACTCGGTACTTTGTTGAAGAACCTTTGGCAGCGATTACAGCCTCCAGTCTTCTTGGGTATGACGCTACAAGCTACACCTGTATTTGGGGAGTTTCTCCCATTCTTCTCTGCAGATCCTCTCAAGATCTGTCAGGTTGGATGGGGAGTGTCGCTGCACAGCTATTTTCAGGTCTCTCCAGAGATGATCAATCGGGTTCAAATCCAGGCTCTGGCTGGGCCACTCAAGGACATTCAGAGACTTGTCCTGAAGCCTGTGTTGTCTTGACTGTGTGCTTAGAGTCGTTGTACTGTTGGAAGGTGAACCTTCACCCCAGTCTGAGGACCTGAGCGCTCTGGAGCAGGTTTTCATACAAGGATCTCTCTGTGCTTTGCTCCATTCATCTTTCCCTCGATCCTGACAAATCTCCCGGTCCCTGCCCCTGTAAAACATCCCCACAGCATGATGCTGCCACCACCATGCTTCACCGTAGGGATGGTGCCAGGTTTCCTACAGATGTGAGAGTTCAATCAATCTCCAAAGAGTTCAATCTTGGTTTCATCTGACCAGAGAATCTTGTTTCTCATGGTCTGAGAGTCTTTAGGTGTTTTTTGGCAAACTCCAAGCGGGCTGTCATGCTCTTTTTACTGAGGAGTGGCTTCCGTCTGGCCACTACCATAAAAGCCTGATTGGTGGAGTATTGCCGAGATGGTTGTCCTTCTGGAAGGTTCTCAAATCTCCACAGAGGAACTCTGGAGTTCTGTCAGCTCTGTGTCTCTCAAGGATGATCATTGGAAACAGGATGCACTAGAGCTCAATTTCAAATCTCATAGCAAAGGGTCTGAATACTTATGTAAATAAGGTATTTCTGGTTTTTTTAATTAATTTGCGAACATTTCTAAAAACCTGTTTTCACTTTGTCATTATGGGATATTATGTGCAGATTGGTAAGGATATTTTATTTATTTAATCCATTTTAGAATAAGGCTGTAACATAACGAAATGTGGGAAAAGGTAAGGGGTCTGAATACTTTCTGAATGCACTGTATGTCTATATATGAAGCACATGCTACCTGGCCCAGCTGGAGACACATGTTGGTTACACAGGGCCAAATGCTGAAGTTAAACGACGTTCCCCTGAACAAGGCAGTTAACCCGGTAGGCCGTCACTGTAAAAAATAATTTGTTCTTAACTGACTTGCCTAGTTAAATAAAGGTTAAATAAATTAGGAAGACCTAGGGTGCAGACCTAGGGTGGATAAATTGTGTAGTGAGTGATGTCTAGCATGAAAACATCAAGGCTACCAGGTTCAGGCTCAAACAAACATCTGAAATGTACATCTACTACAGTACGTACATGTACAGTAGAAACTATTTTCTGGCCCATTGACTCCTGTCCATATCTTAGTTTAGTTTATTTATTTATTTTCACCTTTATTTAACCAGGTAAGCAAGTTGAGAACTCATTTACAACTGAGACCTGGCCAAGATAAAGCAAAGCAGTTCGACACATACAACA
>NC_088220.1:85159245-85326745 GCF_036934945.1 Oncorhynchus masou masou | reverse complement strand
GGGGAGGGGTGGGGGGTGGGACAAGGACAGGGGGACGGGGGGATGGGGTGGGGGTGGGGGTGGGACAAGGACAGGGGGACGGGGGGGGGATGGGGTGGGGTGGGGGGATGGGACAGGGACAGGGGGATGGGGGGATGGGGAGGGGTGGGGGTGGGAAAAGGACAGGGACGGGGACAGGGGGATGGGGGATGCGGTGGGGTGGGGTGGGGGGTGGGACAAGGACAGGGGGACGGGGGGGATGGGGTGGGGTGGGGGTGTGGGACAAGGACAGGGGGATGGGGGATGGGGAGGGGTGGGGGGTGGGAAAAGGACAGGGACGGGGACAGGGGGATGGGGGGATGCGGTGGGGTGGGGTGTATATACAAATCTCCTTTTGTTTGTATCACCATCACTACCATTAACCGTTTATTCCATACTCCCTGCTAGAATCTGTTTCAGGTATCTCTATTGATTGTTATCTCTTTGATTAGAACATGATAGCTTACAGTTTACGCCACTTAGACTGTCCCTAAACCACCTCTGTCCTATTCACCACTGTGTCGTCTGTTCCTATTGCCAAGGCTCCCCTCCCTCCCCCTCTACTCTCTCCACCTCCCTCTCTCCCTCTCTACTCTCTCCACCTCCCTCCCTCCCCCTCTACTCTCTCCACCTCCCTCCCTCCCCCTCTACTCTCTCCACCTCCCTATCTCCCTCTCCACTCTATCTACCTCCCTTCCCCTCCCCATCTACCTTATCCGCCTCCCTCCCCTCTACCCTATCCGCCTCCCTCCCCTTCCACCTCTACCTTATCCACCTCCCTCCCCCTCTACCCTATCCACCTCCCTCCCCTCTACCCTATCCATCTCCTTCCCCCTCCCCCTCTACCCTGTCCAGCCCCTCCCTCCTCTCTACCCTATCCATCTCCTTCCCCCTCCCCCTCTACCCTATACAGCCCCTCCCTCCAACCCTATCCAGCCCCTCCCTCCACTTCTACCCTATACAGCCCCTCCCTCCCTCCTACCCTGTCCAGCCCCTCCCTCCTCTCTACCCTATCCATCTCCTTCCCCCTCCCCCTCTACCCTATACAGCCCCTCCCTCCTACCCTATCCTATACAGCCCCTCCCTCCTACCCTATCCAGCCCCTCCCTTCCCTCTACCCTGTCCACCCCCTCCTTCCCTCTCTACCCTATCCACCTCCCTCCACAGTAGCTCCATCTGCCATAGGGACTGTACCCTCTCCTCTACCCCTCTACCAAAACACAGTGGGCCATCGACAATCGGCTTAGACTAAGCACTGGGCCGGACTCCCGCCAAGCCTGATTCACCGCAATTAAACAGGAGAGACAGCTTGCTAATTCAGGGGTGTGTGTTGAGCTAACAGTCACTGACACACAAACACACGCACACACGTAACACGGAAACATGGCTAGCTTGGGACATGCTGTCAGAGTCAGTACAGCCAACGGGATTTTCAGTGCATCGCACCAACAGGAATAAACATCTCTCCGGTAAGAAGAAGGGTGTATGTTTCATGATTAACCACTCATGGTGTAATTGTAACAACACACAGGAACTAAAGTTATTTTGTTACCCTGACCGAGAATTCTTCACAATCACAAATGCCCACCGTACTATCTCCCAAGAGAACTCTCCTCGGTTATTGTCACAGCCATGTTTATCCCCCCCGCAAGCAGACACCAAGACGGCCATCAAGGAACTTCACTGGACTCTATGCAAACTGGAAACCATATACCGTATCCTCAGGCTGCATTTATTGTCGCTGGGGATTTTAACAAAGCTAATTTGAGAACAAGGCTACCTAAATTCTATCAGCATATCGACTGCAGTACATGAGCGAGTAACACGCTCGACCACCGCTACTCTAACTTCCGCGATGCATACAACGCACTTCTCCCGTCCTCCTTTTGGCAAATCTGACCAAAACTCCATCTTGTTGCTCCCCTCCTATAGGCAGAAACTAAAACAGGAAGCACCCGTGCTTCGATATATATATATATACATCACTGGTCTGACCAATCGGATTCCACGCTTCAAGATTGCTTCGAGATATGTTTCGGATAGCAGTAGTCAATCAAACAAGCAAAGTGTCAGTATAGAGAAAGTGGGTCTTGACGTGGGTCTCGACCCCGCCCTGTGCAACTGGGTCCTGGACTTCCTGATGGACCACCACCAGGTGGTGAAGGTAGGAAACAGTATCTCAACTCCGCTGATCCTCAACACAGTGGGTTGGCAGTTAGCCTACTGGTTGGAGTGTTGGACTTGTAACTGAAAGGTTGCAAGATCGAATCCCCGACAAGGTAAAAATCTGTCGTTCTGCCCCTGAACAAGGCAATTAATCGACTGTTCTTATGCCGTCATTGAAAATAAGAATTTGTTCTTAACTGACTTGCCTAGTTAAAATAAAATTAAAAACACTGGGGCCCCACAAGGGTGTGTTCTCAGCCCCCTCCTGTACTCCCTGTTCACCCACAACTGCATGGCCATGCACTCCTCCAAATCAATCATCAAGTTTGCAGATGACACAACAGTGGTTTGTTTGATTACCCAACAGCCTACAGGGAGGATTTGAGGGCCCTTGGAGTGTGGTGTCAGGAAAACAACCTCTCACTCAATGTCAGCAAAACAAAATAGATATAGATTCAGGAAACAGCAAAGGGACCACCCCCCTATCCACATTGATGGGACAGCAGTGACAAACTGAAATGGTTCACACACACACAGACAGTGTGGCGAAGAAGGCGCAACAGCGCCTCTTCAACCTCAGAAGGCTGAAAAAAAACTCACTAACTTTTACAGGTGTAAAATCAAGAGCATCCTGTCGGCCTGTATCACCGCCTGGTATGGCAACTGCACCGCCCTCAGCCGCAGGGCTCTCCAGAGGGTGGTGTGGTCTGCTGCCAATGACTGGAACGAATTGCAAAAATCCCTGAAGCTGGGAAAAAATCCCTGAAGCTCTCCCTCTCTAACTTTAAGCATCAGCATCATACCGATCACTGTACCTGTACACAGCCAATCTGTAAATAGCACACCCAACTACCTCATCCCCATATTGTTACTTATCCTCTTGCTCTTTTGCATCATCATCCGCTGAACTCAGTGGTTCTGGGTAACAGTACTGTAGATATGGGGAACTCAGTGGTTCTGGGTAACAGTACTGTAGATATGGGGAACTCAGTGGTTTTGGGTAACAGTACTGTAGATATGGGGAACTCAGTGGTTCTGGGTAACAGTGACAGTACTGTAGATATGGGGAACTCAGTGGTTCTGGGTAACAGTGACAGTACTGTAGATATGGGGAACTCAGTGGTTCTGGGTAACAGTACTGTAGATATGGGGAACTCAGTGGTTCTGGGTAACAGTACTGTGGATATGGGGAACTCAGTGGTTCTGGGTAACAGTACTGTGGATATGGGGAACTCAGTGGTTCTGGGTAACAGTACTGTGGATATGGGGAACTCAGTGGTTCTGGGTAACAGTACTGTAGATATGGGGAACTCAGTGGTTCTGGGTAACAGTACTGTGGATATGGGGAACTCAGTGGTTCTGGGTAACAGTACTGTGGATATGGGGAACTCAGTGGTTCTGGGTAATAGTACTGTGGATATGGGGAACTCAGTGGTTCTGGGTAACAGTACTGTGGATATGGGGAACTCAGTGGTTCTGGGTAACAGTACTGTAGATATGGGGAACTCAGTGGTCCTGGGTAACAGTACTATAGATATGGGGAACTCAGTGGTTCTGGGTAACAGTACTGTAGATATGGGGAACTCAGTGGTTCTGGGTAACAGTACTGTAGATATGGGGAACTCAGTGGTTCTGGGTAACAGTGACAGTACTGTAGATATGGGGAACTCAGTGGTTCTGGGTAACAGTGACAGTACTGTAGATATGGGGAACTCAGTGGTTCTGGGTAACAGTACTATAGATATGGGGAACTCAGTGGTTCTGGGTAACAGTACTATAGATATGGGGAACTCAGTGGTTCTGGGTAACAGTAACAGTACTGTAGATATGGGGAACTCAGTGGTTCTGGGTAACAGTGACAGTACTATAGATATGGGGAACTCAGTGGTTCTGGGTAACAGTGACAGTACTATAGATATGGGGAACTCAGTGGTTCTGGGTAACAGTGACAGTACTGTAGATATGGGGAACTCAGTGGTTCTGGTAACAGTACTGTAGATATGGGGACCTCAGTGGTTCTGGGTAACAGTGACAGTACTGTAGATATGGGGAACTCAGTGGTTCTGGGTAACAGTACTATAGATATGGGGAACTCAGTGGTTCTGGGTAACAGTACTATAGATATGGGGAACTCAGTGGTTCTGGGTAACAGTACTGTAGATATGGGGAACTCAGTGGTTCTGGGTAACAGTACTGTAGATATGGGGAACTCAGTGGTTCTGGGTAACAGTGACAGTACTGTAGATATGGGGAACTCAGTGGTTCTGGGTAACAGTACTGTAGATATGGGGAACTCAGTGGTTCTGGGTAACAGTACTGTAGATATGGGGAACTCAGTGGTTCTGGGTAACAGTACTGTAGATATGGGGAACTCAGTGGTTCTGGGTAACAGTACTGTAGATATGGGGAACTCAGTGGTTCTGGGTAACAGTACTGTAGATATGGGGAACTCAGTGGTTCTGGGTAACAGTACTGTAGATATGGGGAACTCAGTGGTTCTGGGTAACAGTACTGTAGATATGGGGAACTCAGTGGTTCTGGGTAACAGTGACAGTACTATAGATATGGGGAACTTAGTGGTTCTGGTTAACAGGACTGTAGATATGGGGAACTCAGTGGTTCTGGGTAACAGTGACAGTACTATAGATATGGGGAACTCAG
This sequence comes from Oncorhynchus masou masou, assembly GCF_036934945.1. Classification (NCBI taxonomy): domain Eukaryota; kingdom Metazoa; phylum Chordata; class Actinopteri; order Salmoniformes; family Salmonidae; genus Oncorhynchus; species Oncorhynchus masou. Next base: position 85,321,900 of record NC_088220.1, on the reverse strand, counting down.
TGGTTCTGGGTAACAGTACTATAGATATGGGGAACTCAGTGGTTCTGGGTAACAGTGACAGTACTGTAGATATGGGGAACTCAGTGGTTCTGGGTAACAGTGACAGTACTGTAGATATGGGGAACTCAGTGGTTCTGGGTAACAGTACTGTAGATATGGGGAACTCAGTGGTTCTGGGTAACAGTACTGTAGATATGGGGAACTCAGTGGTTCTGGGTAACAGTGACAGTACTGTAGATATGGGGAACTCAGTGGTTCTGGGTAACAGTACTGTAGATATGGGGAACTCAGTGGTTCTGGGTAACAGTACTGTAGATATGGGGAACTCAGTGGTTCTGGGTAACAGTACTGTGGATATGGAGAACTCAGTGGTTCTGGGTAACAGTACTGTAGATATGGGGAACTCAGTGGTTCTGGGTAACAGTGACAGTACTGTAGATATGGGGAACTCAGTGGTTCTGGGTAACAGTACTGTAGATATGGGGAACTCAGTGGTTCTGGGTAACAGTACTGTAGATATGGGGAACTCAGTGGTTCTGGGTAACAGTGATAGTACTGTAGATATGGGGAACTCAGTGGTTCTGGGTAACAGTACTGTAGATATGGGGAACTCAGTGGTTCTGGGTAACAGTACTGTAGATATGGGGAACTCAGTGGTTCTGGGTAACAGTACTGTAGATATGAGGAACTCAGTGGTTCTGGGTAACAGTGACAGAACTATAGATATGGGGAACTCAGTGGTTCTGGGTAACAGTGACAGTACTATAGATATGGGGAACTCAGTGGTTCTGGGTAACAGTGACAGTACTGTAGATATGGGGAACTCAGTGGTTCTGGGTAACAGTGACAATACTATAGATATGGGGAACTCAGTGGTTCTGGGTAACAGTGACAGTACTGTAGATATGGGGCACTCAGTGGTTCTGGGTAACAGTACTGTAGATATGGGGAACTCAGTGGTTCTGGGTAACAGTGACAGTACTATAGATATGGGGAACTCAGTGGTTCTGGGTAACAGTGACAGTACTGTAGATATGGGGAACTCAGTGGTTCTGGGTAACAGTGACAGTACTATAGATATGGGGAACTCAGTGGTTCTGGGTAACAGTGACAGTACTATAGATATGGGGAACTCAGTGGTTCTGGGTAACAGTGACAGTACTGTAGATATGGGGAACTCAGTGGTTCTGGGTAACAGTGACAGTACTGTAGATATGGGGAACTCAGTGGTTCTGGGTAACAGTGACAGAACTATAGATATGGGGAACTCAGTGGTTCTGGGTAACAGTGACAGTACTATAGATATGGGGAACTCAGTGGTTCTGGGTAACAGTGACAGTACTGTAGATATGGGGAACTCAGTGGTTCTGGGTAACAGTGACAGTACTATAGATATGGGGAACTCAGTGGTTCTGGGTAACAGTGACAGTACTGTAGATATGGGGCACTCAGTGGTTCTGGGTAACAGTACTGTAGATATGGGGAACTCAGTGATTCTGGGTAACAGTACTGTAGATATGGGGAACTCAGTGGTTCTGGGTAACAGTGACAGTACTGTAGATATGGGGAACTCAGTGGTTCTGGGTAACAGTGACAGTACTATAGATATGGGGAACTCAGTGGTTCTGGTAACAGTACTGTAGATATGGGGAACTCAGTGGTTCTGGGTAACAGTACTGTAGATATGGGGAACTTAGTGGTTCTGGGTGACAGTACTATAGATATGGGGAACTCAGTGGTTCTGGGTAACAGTGACAGTACTGTAGATATGGGGAACTCAGTGGTTCTGGGTAACAGTACTGTAGATATGGGGAACTCAGTGGTTCTGGGTAACAGTGACAGTACTATAGATATGGGGAACTCAGTGGTTCTGGGTAACAGTACTGTAGATATGGGGAACTCAGTGGTTCTGGGTAACAGTACTATAGATATGGGGAACTCAGTGGTTCTGGGTAACAGTGACAGTACTGTAGATATGGGGAACTCAGTGGTTCTGGGTAACAGTGACAGTACTGTAGATATGGGGAAATCAGTGGTTCTGGGTAACAGTACTGTAGATATGGGGTACTCAGTGGTTCTGGGTAACAGTGACAGTACTGTAGATATGGGGAACTCAGTGGTTCTGGGTAACAGTACTGTAGATATGGGGAACTCAGTGGTTCTGGGTAACAGTACTGTAGATATGGGGAACTCAGTGGTTCTGGGTAACAGTGACAGTACTGTAGATATGGGGAACTCAGTGGTTCTGGGTAACAGTACTATAGATATGGGGAACTCAGTGGTTCTGGGTAACAGTACTGTAGATATGGGGAACTCAGTGGTTCTGGGTAACAGTACTGTAGATATGGGGAACTCAGTGGTTCTGGGTAACAGTACTGTAGATATGGGGAACTCAGTGGTTCTGGGTAACAGTACTGTAGATATGGGGAACTGAGTGGTTCTGGGTAACAGTGACAGTACTGTAGATATGGGGAACTCAGTGGTTCTGGGTAACAGTGACAGTACTGTAGATATGGGGAACTCAGTGGTTCTGGGTAACAGTACTGTAGATATGGGGAACTCAGTGGTTCTGGGTAACAGTGACAGTACTGTAGATATGGGGAACTCAGTGGTTCTGGGTAACAGTACTGTAGATATGGGGAACTCAGTGGTTCTGGGTAACAGTACTGTAGATATGGGGAACTCAGTGGTTCTGGGTAACAGTGACAGTACTGTAGATATGGGGAACTCAGTGGTTCTGGGTAACAGTGACAGTACTGTAGATATGGGGAACTCAGTGGTTCTGGGTAACAGTACTATAGATATGGGGAACTCATTGGTTCTGGGTAACAGTACTGTAGATATGGGGAACTCAGTGGTTCTGGGTAACAGTACTGTAGATATGGGGAACTCAGTGGTTCTTGGTAACAGTACTGTAGATATGGGGAACTCAGTGGTTCTGGGTAACAGTACTGTAGATATGGGGAACTCAGTGGTTCTGGGTAACAGTACAGTACTGTAGATATGGGGAACTGGGTAACAGTGACAGTGTAGATATGGGGAACTCAGTGGTTCTGGGTAAAAGTGACAGTACTGTAGATATGGGGAACTCAGTGGTTCTGGGTAGTGACAGTACTGTAGATATGGGGAACTCAGTGGTTCTGGGTAACAGTACTGTAGATATGGGGAACTCAGTGGTTCTGGGTAACAGTACTGTAGATATGGGGAACTCAGTGGTCCTGGGTAACAGTGACGGTACTGTAGATATGGGGAACTCAGTGGTTCTGGGTAACAGTACTGTAGATATGGGGAACTCAGTGGTTCTGGGTAACAGTGACAGTAGATATGGGGAACTCAGTGGTTCTGGGTAACAGTACTGTAGATATGGGGAACTCAGTGGTTCTGGGTAACAGTACAGTCTGTAGATATGGGGAACTCAGTGGTTCTGGGTAACAGTACTGTAGATATGGGGAACTCAGTGGTTCTGGGTAACAGTACTGTAGATATGGGGAACTCAGTGGTTCTGGGTAACAGTACTGTAGATATGGGGAACTCAGTGGTTCTGGGTAACAGTGACAGTACTGTAGATATGGGGAACTCAGTGGTTCTGGGTAACAGTACTGTAGATATGGGGAACTCAGTGGTTCTGGGTAACAGTACTGTAGATATGGGGAACTCAGTGGTTCTGGGTAACAACAGTGACAGTACTGTAGATATGGGGAACTCAGTGGTTCTGGGTAACAGTACTGTAGATATGGGGAACTCAGTGGTTCTGGGTAACAGTACTGTAGATATGGGGAACTCAGTGGTTCTGGGTAACAGTACTGTAGATATGGGGAACTCAGTGGTTCTGGGTAACAGTACTGTAGATATGGGGAACTCAGTGGTTCTGGGTAACAGTACTATAGATATCAGTGGTTCTGGGTAACAGTACTGTAGATATGGGGAACTCAGTGGTTCTGGGTAACAGTGACAGTACTGTAGATATGGGGAACTCAGTGGTTCTGGGTAACAGTGACAGTACTGTAGATATGGGGAACTCAGTGGTTCTGGGTAACAGTACTGTAGATATGGGGAACTCAGTGGTTCTGGGTAACAGTACTGTAGATATGGGGAACTCAGTGGTTCTGGGTAACAGTACTATAGATATGGGGAACTCAGTGGTTCTGGGTAACAGTGACAGTACTGTAGATATGGGGAACTCAGTGGTTCTGGGTAACAGTACTGTAGATATGGGGAACTCAGTGGAGTATGGGGAACTCAGTGGTTCTGGGTAACAGTGACAGTACTGTAGATATGGGGAACTCAGTGGTTCTGGGTAACAGTGACAGTACTGTAGATATGGGGAACTCAGTGGTTCTGGGTAACAGTACTGTAGATATGGGGAACTCAGTGGTTCTGGGTAACAGTACTGTAGATATGGGGAACTCAGTGGTTCTGGGTGACAGTACTGTAGATATGGGGAACTCAGTGGTTCTGGGTAACAGTGACAGTACTGTAGATATGGGGCACTCAGTGGTTCTGGGTAACAGTACTGTAGATATGGGGAACTCAGTGATTCTGGGTAACAGTACTGTAGATATGGGGAACTCAGTGGTTCTGGGTAACAGTGACAGTACTATAGATATGGGGAACTCAGTGGTTCTGGGTAACAGTGACAGTACTGTAGATATGGGGAACTCAGTGGTTCTGGGTAACAGTGACAGTACTATAGATTTGGGGAACTCAGTGGTTCTGGGTAACAGTACTGTAGATATGGGGAACTCAGTGGTTCTGGGTAACAGTACTGTAGATATGGGGAACTTAGTGGTTCTGGGTGACAGTACTATAGATATGGGGAACTCAGTGGTTCTGAGGTGACAGTACTGTAGATATGGGGAACTCAGTGGTTCTGGGTAACAGTACTGTAGATATGGGGAACTCAGTGGTTCTGGGTAACAGTGACAGTACTATAGATATGGGGAACTCAGTGGTTCTGGGTAACAGTACTGTAGATATGGGGAACTCAGTGGTTCTGGGTAACAGTACTATAGATATGGGGAACTCAGTGGTTCTGGGTAACAGTGACAGTACTGTAGATATGGGGAACTCAGTGGTTCTGGGTAACAGTGACAGTACTGTAGATATGGGGAACTCAGTGGTTCTGGGTAACAGTACTGTAGATATGGGGAACTCAGTGGTTCTGGGTAACAGTGACAGTACTGTAGATATGGGGAACTCAGTGGTTCTGGGTAACAGTACTGTAGATATGGGGAACTCAGTGGTTCTGGGTAACAGTACTGTAGATATGGGGAACTCAGTGGTTCTGGGTAACAGTGACAGTACTGTAGATATGGGGAACTCAGTGGTTCTGGGTAACAGTACTATAGATATGGGGAACTCAGTGGTTCTGGGTAACAGTACTGTAGATATGGGGAACTCAGTGGTTCTGGGTAACAGTACTGTAGATATGGGGAACTCAGTGGTTCTGGGTAACAGTACTGTAGATATGGGGAACTCAGTGGTTCTGGGTAACAGTACTGTAGATATGGGGAACTGAGTGGTTCTGGGTAACAGTGACAGTACTGTAGATATGGGGAACTCAGTGGTTCTGGGTAACAGTGACAGTACTGTAGATATGGGGAACTCAGTGGTTCTGGGTAACAGTACTGTAGATATGGGGAACTCAGTGGTTCTGGGTAACAGTGACAGTACTGTAGATATGGGGAACTCAGTGGTTCTGGGTAACAGTACTGTAGATATGGGGAACTCAGTGGTTCTGGGTAACAGTACTGTAGATATGGGGAACTCAGTGGTTCTGGGTAACAGTGACAGTACTGTAGATATGGGGAACTCAGTGGTTCTGGGTAACAGTGACAGTACTGTAGATATGGGGAACTCAGTGGTTCTGGGTAACAGTACTATAGATATGGGGAACTCAGTGGTTCTGGGTAACAGTACTGTAGATATGGGGAACTCAGTGGTTCTGGGTAACAGTACTGTAGATATGGGGAACTCAGTGGTTCTGGGTAACAGTACTGTAGATATGGGCAACTCAGTGGTTCTGGGTAACAGTACTGTAGATATGGGGAACTGAGTGGTTCTGGGTAACAGTGACAGTACTGTAGATATGGGGAACTCAGTGGTTCTGGGTAACAGTGACAGTACTGTAGATATGGGGAACTCAGTGGTTCTGGGTAACAGTACTGTAGATATGAGGAACTCAGTGGTTCTGGGTAACAGTGACAGTACTGTAGATATGGGGAACTCAGTGGTTCTGGGTAACAGTACTGTAGATATGGGGAACTCAGTGGTTCTGGGTAACAGTACTGTAGATATGGGGAACTCAGTGGTTCTGGGTAACAGTGACAGTACTGTAGATATGGGGAACTCAGTGGTTCTGGGTAACAGTACTATAGATATGGGGAACTCAGTGGTTCTGGGTAACAGTACTGTAGATATGGGGAACTCAGTGGTTCTGGGTAACAGTACTGTAGATATGGGGAACTCAGTGGTTCTGGGTAACAGTACTGTAGATATGGGGAACTCAGTGGTTCTGGGTAACAGTACTGTAGATATGGGGAACTCAGTGGTTCTGGGTAACAGTACTGTAGATATGGGGAACTCAGTGGTTCTGGGTAACAGTACTGTAGATATGGGGAACTCAGTGGTTCTGGGTAACAGTACTGTAGATATGGGGAACTCAGTGGTTCTGGGTAACAGTGACAGTACTATAGATATGGGGAACTCAGTGGTTCTGGGTAACAGTGACAGTACTATAGATATGGGGAACTCAGTGGTTCTGGGTAACAGTGACAGTACTGTAGATATGGGGAACTCAGTGGTTCTGGGTAACAGTGACAGTACTATAGATATGGGGAACTCAGTGGTTCTGGGTAACAGTGACAGTACTGTAGATATGGGGAACTCAGTGGTTCTGGGTAACAGTACTGTAGATATGGGGAACTCAGTGGTTCTGGGTAACAGTACTGTAGATATGGGGAACTCAGTGGTTCTGGGTAACAGTGACAGTACTATAGATATGGGGAACTCAGTGGTTCTGGGTAACAGTGACAGTACTGTAGATATGGGGAACTCAGTGGTTCTGGGTAACAGTGACAGTACTATAGATATGGGGAACTCAGTGGTTCTGGGTAACAGTACTGTAGATATGGGGAACTCAGTGGTTCTGGGTAACAGTACTGTAGATATGGGGAACTCAGTGGTTCTGGGTAACAGTACTATAGATATGGGGAACTCAGTGGTTCTGGGTAACAGTGACAGTACTGTAGATATGGGGAACTCAGTGGTTCTGGGTAACAGTACTGTAGATATTGGGAACTCAGTGGTTCTGGGTAACAGTACTGTAGATATGGGGAACTCAGTGGTTCTGGGTAACAGTACTATAGATATGGGGAACTCAGTGGTTCTGGGTAACAGTACTGTAGATATGGGGAACTCAGTGGTTCTGGGTAACAGTGACAGTACTGTAGATATGGGGAACTCAGTGGTTCTGGGTAACAGTACTGTAGATATGGGGAACTCAGTGGTTCTGGGTAACAGTGACAGTACTGTAGATATGGGGAACTCAGTGGTTCTGGGTAACAGTGACAGTACTGTAGATATGGGGAACTCAGTGGTTCTGGGTAACAGTGACAGTACTGTAGATATGGGGAACTCAGTGGTTCTGGGTAACAGTACTGTAGATATGGGGAACTCAGTGGTTCTGGGTAACAGTACTGTAGATATGGGGAACTCAGTGGTTCTGGGTAACAGTACTGTAGATATGGAGAACTCAGTGGTTCTGGGTGACAGTACTGTAGATATGGGGAATTCAGTGCTTCTGGGTAACAGTACTGTAGATGATGGAATGTCAAGTGAAGTTATACCGTGAAAAAGTCAGAGTTAGACAACCTGTTGTTTGATGGTACTACTGTAAATGTCTTTAACACGGGGTTAGTGGTTACTACTGTAAATGTCTTTAACACAGGGTTTGTGGTTACTACTGTAAATGTCTTTAACACAGGGTTTGTGGTTTCTACTGTAAATGTCTTTAACACAGGGTTTGTGGTTACTACTGTAAATGTCTTTAACACGGGGTTAGTGGTTACTACTGTAGATGTCTTTAACACTGGGTTTGTGGTTACGACTGTAGATGTCTAACACATGGTTTGTGGTTACTACTGTAAATGACTTTAACACAGGGTTTGTGGTTACTACTGTAAATGTCTTTAACACAGGGTTTGTGGTTACGACTGTAGATGTCTAACACATGGTTTGTGGTTACTACTGTAAATGTCTTTAACACAGGGTTTGTGGTTACTACTGTAAATATCTTGAACACAGGGATTGTGGTTACTAATGTAGATGTATTTAACACAGGGTTTGTGGTTACAACTGTAAATGTCTTTAACACAGGGTTTGTGGTTATTACTGTAGATGTCTTTAACACAGGGTTTGTGGTTACAACTGTAAATGTCTTTAACACAGGGTTTGTGGTTATTACTGCAGATGTCTTTAACACAGGGTTTGTGGTTACTACTGTAGATGTCTTTAACACAGGGTTTGTGGTTACTACTGTAGATGCCTTTAACACATGGTTTGTGGTTACTAATGTAGATGTCTTTAACACAGGGTTTGTGGTTACTACTGTAGATGTCTTTAACACGGGGTTTGTGGTTACTACTGTAAATATCTTGAACACGGGGTTTGTGGTTACTACTGTACATGTCTTTAACACAGGGTTTGTGGTTACTACTGTAGATGTCTTGAACACAGGCTACATCAGCAGTACAGTGGGCTTCACCCTGCCTCCCTGGGAATTGATGCAACACACTGATTTACAATAGTTTTATAGAATAGACATCCAGCAAGCTACATTTCTCTCCACACACCTCTATCTTGTACCCACACATACAGTGGAATGGCCTGAGTAAGATGTGTGTGTGTGTGTCTGTGTGTGTGTGTGTGTGTGTGTGTGTGTGTGTGTGTGTGTGTGTGTGTGTGTGTGTGAGTGAGTGAGTGTGTGTGTGTGTGTGTGTGTGTGTGTGTGTGTGTGTGTGTGTGTGTGTGTGTGCGTGCGTGCGTGCGTGCGTGCGTGCGTGCGTGCGTGTGTGTGTGTGAGTGTGCGTAGGGGACCTGGGAAAATTCTTTCCACCGTCTTTTAACGTAATGCAGAACAAATGGTATGCAAATGATCCAGGATCTCAGAATCCTTTTCAACAGTGGTACACTGCACTACATAGTGGACGATATAGGGAATAGGGTGCCAGCCCTGGTATAAAGTAGTGCACTATGTAGGGAATAGTGTGCCATTTGGGATGCATCCTTAATGCATTCGGTCTCTAACTGGCCCTGAGACTCGATTGCATTTTCTTCCCCACTCTGTTCTGCCCCAGGGAGTGCTGGGTCATGGCTGGTGCCGATGTGGCGAAACCCGAGCCCAATCAAGGCCTTAGACTCCCGTGGACTCCCAGCCGTAAAGACCGAGGATTCGTCCCGAATGGAACGAGATTCCCTTTGTAATGCACTGCTTTGGACCAGGACCCATGGGGTATTGTCCACTATGTAGGGAATAGGGTGCACTATGTAGGGAATAGGGTGCACTATGTAGGGAATAGGGTGCACTATGTAGGGAATAGGGTGCCATTTGGGACATATGCCTGCTGATTGTGCCCTGTCAGCGGTTTCAGCATCTGAAAGCTGTTGGTGGTTGCTTTACTTTCTGAGGAGAAAGAGTCTGTTGGCTCCAGTACAGTAGGTTAGACCCAGTCAGTCAGTAGGCTCCAGTACAGTAGGTTAGACCCAGTCAGTCAGTAGGCTCCAGTACAGTAGGTTAGACCCAGTCAGTCAGTAGGCTCCAGTACAGTAGGTTAGACCCAGTCAGTCAGTAGGCTCCAGTACAGTAGGTTAGACCCAGTCAGTCAGTAGGCTCCAGTACAGTAGGTTAGACCCAGTCAGTCAGTAGGCTCCAGTACAGTAGGTTAGACCCAGTCAGTCAGTAGACTCCAGTACAGTAGGTTAGACCCAGTCAGTCAGTAGACTCCAGTACAGTAGGTTAGACCCAGTCAGTCAGTAGACTCCAGTACAGTAGGTTAGACCCAGTCAGTCAGTAGGCTCCAGTACAGTAGGTTAGACCCAGTCAGTCAGTAGGCTCCAGTACAGTAGGTTAGACCCAGTCAGTCAGTAGACTCCAGTACAGTAGGTTAGACCCAGTCAGTCAGTAGACTCCAGTACAGTAGGTTAGACCCAGTCAGTCAGTAGGCTCCAGTACAGTAGATTAGACCCAGTCAGTCAGTAGACTCCAGTACAGTAGGTTAGACCCAGTCAGTCAGTAGACTCCAGTACAGTAGGTTAGACCCAGTCAGTCAGTAGACTCCAGTACAGTAGATTAGACCCAGTCAGTCAGTAGACTCCAGTACAGTAGGTTAGACCCAGTCAGTCAGTAGACTCCAGTACAGTAGGTTAGACCCAGTCAGTCAGTAGACTCCAGTACAGTAGGTTAGACCCAGTCAGTCAGTAGGCTCCAGTACAGTAGGTTAGACCCAGTCAGTCAGTAGGCTCCAGTACAGTAGGTTAGACCCAGTCAGTCAGTAGACTCCAGTACAGTAGGTTAGACCCAGTCAGTCAGTTGGCTCCAGTACAGTAGGTTAGACCCAGTCAGTCAGTAGGCTCCAGTACAGTAGGTTAGACCCAGTCAGTCAGTAGACTCCAGTACAGTAGGTTAGACCCAGTCAGTCAGTAGGCTCCAGTACAGTAGGTTAGACCCAGTCAGTCAGTAGGCTCCAATACAGTAGGTTAGACCCAGTCAGTCAGTAGGCTCCAGTACAGTAGGTTAGACCCAGTCAGTCAGTAGACTCCAGTACAGTAGGTTAGACCCAGTCAGTCAGTAGGCTCCAGTACAGTAGGTTAGACCCAGTCAGTCAGTAGACTCCAGTACAGTAGGTTAGACCCAGTCAGTCAGTAGGCTCCAGTACAGTAGGTTAGACCCAGTCAGTCAGTAGACTCCAGTACAGTAGGTTAGACCCAGTCAGTCAGTAGGCTCCAGTACAGTAGGTTAGACCCAGTCAGTCAGTAGGCTCCAGTACAGTAGGTTAGACCCAGTCAGTCAGTAGGCTCCAGTACAGTAGGTTAGACCCAGTCAGTCAGTAGACTCCAGTACAGTAGGTTAGACCCAGTCAGTCAGTAGGCTCCAGTACAGTAGGTTAGACCCAGTCAGTCAGTAGACTCCAGTACAGTAGGTTAGACCCAGTCAGTCAGTAGGCTCCAGTACAGTAGGTTAGACCCAGTCAGTCAGTAGACTCCAGTACAGTAGGTTAGACCCAGTCAGTCAGTAGACTCCAGTACAGTAGGTTAGACCCAGTCAGTCAGTAGACTCCAGTACAGTAGGTTAGACCCAGTCAGTCAGTAGGCTCCAGTACAGTAGGTTAGACCCAGTCAGTCAATAGACTCCAGTACAGTAGGTTAGACCCAGTCAGTCAGTAGACTCCAGTACAGTAGGTTAGACCCAGTCAGTCAGTAGACTCCAGTACAGTAGGTTAGACCCAGTCAGTCAGTAGACTCCAGTACAGTAGGTTAGACCCAGTCAGTCAGTAGACTCCAGTACAGTAGGTTAGACCCAGTCAGTCAGTAGACTCCAGTACAGTAGGTTAGACCCAGTCAGTCAGTAGGCTCCAGTACAGTAGGTTAGACCCAGTCAGTCAGTAGACTCCAGTACAGTAGGTTAGACCCAGTCAGTCAGTAGACTCCAGTACAGTAGGTTAGACCCAGTCAGTCAGTAGACTCCAGTACAGTAGGTTAGACCCAGTCAGTCAGTAGACTCCAGTACAGTAGGTTAGACCCAGTCAGTCAGTAGACTCCAGTACAGTAGGTTAGACCCAGTCAGTCAGTAGGCTCCAGTACAGTAGGTTAGACCCAGTCAGTCAGTAGGCTCCAGTACAGTAGGTTAGACCCAGTCAGTCAGTAGGCTCCAGTACAGTAGGTTAGACCCAGTCAGTCAGTAGGCTCCAGTACAGTAGGTTAGACCCAGTCAGTCAGTAGACTCCAGTACAGTAGGTTAGACCCAGTCAGTCAGTAGACTCCAGTACAGTAGGTTAGACCCAGTCAGTCAGTAGGCTCCAGTACAGTAGGTTAGACCCAGTCAGTCAGTAGGCTCCAGTACAGTAGGTTAGACCCAGTCAGTCAGTAGGCTCCAGTACAGTAGGTTAGACCCAGTCAGTCAGTAGACTCCAGTACAGTAGGTTAGACCCAGTCAGTCAGTAGACTCCAGTACAGTAGGTTAGACCCAGTCAGTCAGTAGACTCCAGTACAGTAGGTTAGACCCAGTCAGTCAGTAGACTCCAGTACAGCCCTGGTCATTAGATTAGACCGTCGTGCCACTAATCATGTTCGAGACGCTAATGTTGTAGTATCCAATATCTCCGCTATTGGCGGCAAGACACTGACACAGTCAGTGGGTTGTCTTAGCCTTTCTAGCCTCTGGGGTGATAGCCTCTTCTACAACTAACAGCATGATAATCTCATTCATTATTGGGATGGATGTCATCTCCAGGGGGCGGCGGGGGGGGGGGGGGGGGCCCAGTCAGATAATTGATAACCCCTCCGGGCACGGCTTAGCAGATGGCATGGGTCTTATGTTGTGATTATGGGTGATGGAGCATGGCACAGCTGGATGGAGGACCACTTCGGAAATTTGAGGACATTCGAAATGAAGTGTTTTAATAAATGTTATTATGTGTTATTCCTCTGGGGAACAAATGTACATCTTGTTTGATGTATTATTTTTATTTTTATTTTTTTGCGACCAAAATAAAAAATGTAATTTAACAGTTCTTGACGTTAAAGACCTTGATATGGTAATTTCACTCGTCGGACCTGGGTTCAAAAAGTATTTGTTTTTTTATACCCATTGAGTGTTTTAACTGAGTATGTCTGGAGTGACAGATGGACGGGGTTTTCACTTTGTGTGTGTGACTATACCATTAATTAAATTGCACCAAACAAAAGCTCAATCTAGAGCAATGGAAGTATTTTTTGAAAGAAAACCAATACTATTTGAACCCAGGTCTGGTAGTGTACTACTATAGCCCGAGGATCTCATCCCAGCCACCTTGAAGTTATGTCCCAACTGGCACCCTTTTCCCCCTATTTAGTGCACTATTTTTTTTTATCTGCTTTGACCAAAGCCCCTGGTGGGCCCCGGTGGGCCCCCGGTGGGCCCCGGTGCACATTAAAACAGAATAGGGTGCTATTTGGGAGACATCTGCAGTCCCAAGTCGTGTGGGTTGTAGGAGGTGCCCTAGAAACCTATGGGTTCTGGTCAAAAAGTAGTGCACTATAAACGGAATAGGGTCCCAGTTGGAACGCAGACAACCCTCAGTCACCGTCACAATTTCCACTGGATGGACAAGCTGCAAAGTTCAAATTGTCTACATCCTAATAATGTAGGTTCGGGTTAGGCATTAGGGTTAGCAGTGTGGCTAAGGTTAGATTTAAGATTACGGTTAGGTCTACCATTTTATGACTTTGTGGCCGTGCCAGCTAGTGACCACTCTGCAGAGCTGCCTCCAGGGCCAGACAGACATGGATCTAACTCCTGTCCCCAACATGATGAGGCCAAACATGGATCTAACTCCTGTCCCCAGCATGATGAGGCCAGACATGGATCTAACTCCTGTCCCCAACATGATGAGGACAGACATGGATCTAACTCCTGTCCCCAGCATGATGAGGCCAGACATGGATCTAACTCCTGTCCCCAACATGATGAGGCCAAACATGGATCTAACTCCTGTCCCCAACATGATGAGGACAGACATGGATCTAACTCCTGTCCTCAGCATGATGAGGCCAGACATGGATCTAACTCCTGTCCCCAGCATGATGAGGCCAGACGGATCTAACTCCTGTCCCCAGCATGATGAGGCCAGACATGGATCTAACTCCTGTCCCCAGCATGATGAGGCCAGACGGATCTAACTCCTGTCCCCAGCATGATGAGGCCAGACGGATCTAACTCCTGTCCCCAGCATGATGAGGCCAGACGGATCTAGCTCCTGTCCCCAACATGATGAGGCCAGACATGGATCAAACTCCTGTCCCCATCATGATGAGGCCAGACGGATCTAACTCCTGTCCCCAACATGATGAGGCCAGACATGGATCTAACTCCTGTCCCCAACATGATGAGGCCAGACATGGATCTAACTCCTGTCCCCAACATGATGAGGCCAAACATGGATCTAACTCCTGTCTCCAGCATGATGAGGCCAGACATGGATCTAACTCCTGTCCCCAACATGATGAGGCCAGACGGATCTAACTCCTGTCCTCAGCATGATGAGGCCAGACATGGATCTAACTCCTGTCCCCAGCATGATGAGGCCAGACATGGATCTAACTCCTGTCCCCAACATGATGAGGCCAGACATGGATCTAACTCCTGTCCCCATCATGATGAGGCCAGACGGATCTAACTCCTGTCCCCAGCATGATGAGGCCAGACATGGATCTAACTCCTGTCCCCATCATGATGAGGCCAGACGGATCTAACTCCTGTCCCCAGCATGATGAGGCCAGACATGGATCTAACTCCTGTCCCCAACATGATGAGGCCAGACGGATCTAACTCCTGTCTCCAGCATGATGAGGCCAGACATGGATCTAACTCCTGTCCCCAGCATGATGAGGCCAGACATGGATCTAACTCCTGTCCCCAGCATGATGAGGCCAGACATGGATCTAACTCCTGTCCCCAGCATGATGAGGCCAGACATGGATCTAACTCCTGTCCCCAACATGATGAGGCCAGACATGGATCTAACTCCTGTCCCCAACATGATGAGGCCAGACGGATCTAACTCCTGTCCCCAGCATGATGAGGCCAGACGGATCTAACTCCTGTCCCCAGCATGATGAGGCCAGACGGATCAAACTCCTGTCCCCAGCATGATGAGGCCAGACATGGATCAAACTCCTGTCTCCAGCATGATGAGGCCAGACGGATCTAACTCCTGTCCCCAGCATGATGAGGCCAGACGGATCTAACTCCTGTCCCCAGCATGATGAGGCCAGACGGATCAAACTCCTGTCCCCAGCATGATGAGGCCAGACATGGATCTAACTCCTGTCCCCAACATGATGAGGCCAGACATGGATCTAACTCCTGTCCCCATCATGATGAGGCCAGACATGGATCTAACTCCTGTCCCCAGCATGATGAGGCCAGACATGGATCTAACTCCTGTCCCCAGCATGATGAGGCCAGACATGGATCTAACTCCTGTCCCCAACATGATGAGGCCAGACATGGATCTAACTCCTGTCCCCAGCATGATGAGGCCAGACATGGATCTAACTCCTGTCCCCATCATGATGAGGCCAGACATGGATCTAACTCCTGTCCCCAGCATGATGAGGCCAGACATGGATCTAACTCCTGTCCCCAGCATGATGAGGCCAGACATGGATCTAACTCCTGTCCCCAGCATGATGAGGCCAGACATGGATCTAACTCCTGTCCCCAGCATGATGAGGCCAGACATGGATCTAACTCCTGTCCCCAGCATGATGAGGCCAGACATGGATCTAACTCCTGTCCTCAGCATGATGAGGCCAGACATGGATCTAACTCCTGTCCCCAACATGATGAGGCCAGACGGATCTAACTCCTGTCCCCAACATGATGAGGCCAGACATGGATCTAACTCCTGTCCCCAGCATGATGAGGCCAGACGGATCAAACTCCTGTCCCCATCATGATGAGGCCAGACGGATCTAACTCCTGTCCCCATCAAGATGAGGCCAGACATGGATCTAACTCCTGTCCCCAACATGATGAGGCCAGACATGGATCTAACTCCTGTCCCCAGCATGATGAGGCCAGACATGGATCTAACTCCTGTCCCCAGCATGATGAGGCCAGACATGGATCTAACTCCTGTCCCCAGCATGATGAGGCCAGACATGGATCTAACTCCTGTCCCCAGCATGATGAGGCCAGACATGGATCTAACTCCTGTCCCCAACATGATGAGGCCAGACGGATCTAACTCCTGTCCCCAGCATGATGAGGCCAGACATGGATCTAACTCCTGTCCCCAGCATGATGAGGCCAGACGGATCTAACTCCTGTCTCCAGCATGATGAGGCCAGACATGGATCTAACTCCTGTCCCCAGCATGATGAGGCCAGACATGGATCTAACTCCTGTCCCCAGCATGATGAGGCCAGACATGGATCTAACTCCTGTCCCCAGCATGATGAGGCCAGACATGGATCTAACTCCTGTCCCCAACATGATGAGGCCAGACATGGATCTAACTCCTGTCCCCAACATGATGAGGCCAGACGGATCTAACTCCTGTCCCCAGCATGATGAGGCCAGACGGATCTAACTCCTGTCCCCAGCATGATGAGGCCAGACGGATCAAACTCCTGTCCCCAGCATGATGAGGCCAGACATGGATCAAACTCCTGTCTCCAGCATGATGAGGCCAGACGGATCTAACTCCTGTCCCCAGCATGATGAGGCCAGACGGATCTAACTCCTGTCCCCAGCATGATGAGGCCAGACGGATCAAACTCCTGTCCCCAGCATGATGAGGCCAGACATGGATCTAACTCCTGTCCCCAACATGATGAGGCCAGACATGGATCTAACTCCTGTCCCCATCATGATGAGGCCAGACATGGATCTAACTCCTGTCCCCAGCATGATGAGGCCAGACATGGATCTAACTCCTGTCCCCAGCATGATGAGGCCAGACATGGATCTAACTCCTGTCCCCAACATGATGAGGCCAGACATGGATCTAACTCCTGTCCCCAGCATGATGAGGCCAGACATGGATCTAACTCCTGTCCCCATCATGATGAGGCCAGACATGGATCTAACTCCTGTCCCCAGCATGATGAGGCCAGACATGGATCTAACTCCTGTCCCCAGCATGATGAGGCCAGACATGGATCTAACTCCTGTCCCCAGCATGATGAGGCCAGACATGGATCTAACTCCTGTCCCCAGCATGATGAGGCCAGACATGGATCTAACTCCTGTCCCCAGCATGATGAGGCCAGACATGGATCTAACTCCTGTCCTCAGCATGATGAGGCCAGACATGGATCTAACTCCTGTCCCCAACATGATGAGGCCAGACGGATCTAACTCCTGTCCCCAACATGATGAGGCCAGACATGGATCTAACTCCTGTCCCCAGCATGATGAGGCCAGACGGATCAAACTCCTGTCCCCATCATGATGAGGCCAGACGGATCTAACTCCTGTCCCCATCATGATGAGGCCAGACATGGATCTAACTCCTGTCCCCAACATGATGAGGCCAGACATGGATCTAACTCCTGTCCCCAGCATGATGAGGCCAGACATGGATCTAACTCCTGTCCCCAGCATGATGAGGCCAGACATGGATCTAACTCCTGTCCCCAGCATGATGAGGCCAGACATGGATCTAACTCCTGTCCCCAGCATGATGAGGCCAGACATGGATCTAACTCCTGTCCCCAACATGATGAGGCCAGACGGATCTAACTCCTGTCCCCAGCATGATGAGGCCAGACATGGATCTAACTCCTGTCCCCAGCATGATGAGGCCAGACGGATCTAACTCCTGTCCCCAACATGATGAGGCCAGA
Organism: Oncorhynchus masou masou; assembly: GCF_036934945.1. Taxonomy (NCBI): domain Eukaryota; kingdom Metazoa; phylum Chordata; class Actinopteri; order Salmoniformes; family Salmonidae; genus Oncorhynchus; species Oncorhynchus masou. Next base: position 85,304,290 of record NC_088220.1, on the reverse strand, counting down.
CATGGATCTAACTCCTGTCCCCAGCATGATGAGGCCAGACATGGATCTAACTCCTGTCCCCAACATGATGAGGCCAGACGGATCTAACTCCTGTCCCCAGCATGATGAGGCCAGACATGGATCTAACTCCTGTCCCCAGCATGATGAGGCCAGACGGATCTAACTCCTGTCCCCAGCATGATGAGGCCAGACGGATCAAACTCCTGTCCCCAGCATGATGAGGCCAGACGGATCAAACTCCTGTCCCCAGCATGATGAGGCCAGACATGGATCAAACTCCTGTCTCCAGCATGATGAGGCCAGACGGATCTAACTCCTGTCCCCAGCATGATGAGGCCAGACGGATCTAACTCCTGTCCCCAGCATGATGAGGCCAGACGGATCAAACTCCTGTCCCCAGCATGATGAGGCCAGACATGGATCTAACTCCTGTCCCCAACATGATGAGGCCAGACATGGATCTAACTCCTGTCCCCATCATGATGAGGCCAGACATGGATCTAACTCCTGTCCCCAGCATGATGAGGCCAGACATGGATCTAACTCCTGTCCCCAGCATGATGAGGCCAGACATGGATCTAACTCCTGTCCCCAACATGATGAGGCCAGACATGGATCTAACTCCTGTCCCCAGCATGATGAGGCCAGACATGGATCTAACTCCTGTCCCCATCATGATGAGGCCAGACATGGATCTAACTCCTGTCCCCAGCATGATGAGGCCAGACATGGATCTAACTCCTGTCCCCAGCATGATGAGGCCAGACATGGATCTAACTCCTGTCCCCAGCATGATGAGGCCAGACATGGATCTAACTCCTGTCCCCAGCATGATGAGGCCAGACATGGATCTAACTCCTGTCCCCAGCATGATGAGGCCAGACATGGATCTAACTCCTGTCCTCAGCATGATGAGGCCAGACATGGATCTAACTCCTGTCCCCAACATGATGAGGCCAGACGGATCTAACTCCTGTCCCCAACATGATGAGGCCAGACATGGATCTAACTCCTGTCCCCAGCATGATGAGGCCAGACGGATCAAACTCCTGTCCCCATCATGATGAGGCCAGACGGATCTAACTCCTGTCCCCATCATGATGAGGCCAGACATGGATCTAACTCCTGTCCCCAACATGATGAGGCCAGACATGGATCTAACTCCTGTCCCCAGCATGATGAGGCCAGACATGGATCTAACTCCTGTCCCCAGCATGATGAGGCCAGACATGGATCTAACTCCTGTCCCCAGCATGATGAGGCCAGACATGGATCTAACTCCTGTCCCCAGCATGATGAGGCCAGACATGGATCTAACTCCTTTCCCCAACATGATGAGGCCAGACGGATCTAACTCCTGTCCCCAGCATGATGAGGCCAGACATGGATCTAACTCCTGTCCCCAGCATGATGAGGCCAGACGGATCTAACTCCTGTCCCCAACATGATGAGGCCAGACATGGATCTAACTCCTGTCCCCAGCATGATGAGGCCAGACATGGATCTAACTCCTGTCCCCAACATGATGAGGCCAGACGGATCTAACTCCTGTCCCCAGCATGATGAGGCCAGACATGGATCTAACTCCTGTCCCCAGCATGATGAGGCCAGACGGATCTAACTCCTGTCCCCAACATGATGAGGCCAGACATGGATCAAACTCCTGTCCCCAGCATGATGAGGCCAGACGGATCTAACTCCTGTCCCCAACATGATGAGGCCAAACATGGATCTAACTCCTGTCCCCAACATGATGAGGCCAGACATGGATCTAACTCCTGTCCCCATCATGATGAGGCCAGACATGGATCTAACTCCTGTCCCCAGCATGATGAGGCCAGACATGGATCTAACTCCTGTCCCCAACATGATGAGGCCAAACATGGATCTAACTCCTGTCCCCAGCATGATGAGGCCAGACATGGATCTAACTCCTGTCCCCAACATGATGAGGCCAGACATGGATCTAACTCCTGTCCCCAACATGATGAGGCCAGACATGGATCTAACTCCTGTCCCCAACATGATGAGGCCAGACATGGATCTAACTCCTGTCCCCAACATGATGAGGCCAGACATGGATCTAACTCCTGTCCCCAGCATGATGAGGCCAGACATGGATCTAACTCCTGTCCCCATCATGATGAGGCCAGACATGGATCTAACTCCTGTCCCCAGCATGATGAGGCCAGACGGATCTAACTCCTGTCCCCATCATGATGAGGCCAGATATATCTTTATGTACATAATCTTTATATCTTTACACTTGTGTGCATAAGGTAGTAGTTGTGGAATTGTTAGGTTAGATTACTCGTTGGTTATTACTGCATTGTCGGAACTAGAAGCACAAGCATTTCACTACACTCACATTAACATCTGCTAACCAAGTGTATGTGACAAATAAAATGTGATTTGATTTGATTTATGGATCGAACTCCTTTACCCATGAGGCAGGACACAGCTCGTACAGCACCCAGCCAAGCACACTGACTCATGTGTGCATACGCTTGTCTTAACAGCACCCCTTGGGACCACGTCGAGATGAGAGAGGGCCTGGAACATAGCAAAACAGTGAGTACTGAACAAGCAGCTGGGGGGATTGGGCCCAGCCAGGTTTTTGATGAGGACGGTGACCCAATCTTTCCAATAATAAATTAAACGTTTCCACGCCCTCTTCCTCTCCCCTTCCTTCCAGCTAGGCACGCAAGTAAGCAAACACACACACACATACACACACACACACGCACACACACACGCAAATGCACATGCACACACACACGCACACACACACAAGACTGATGTTGCAGGATTCAGCATGTTCTACCATGCTGTACTACACACTCAGTGCCCCTCTCCCTCCTCTATCCCCTCTCCCTCCTCTATCCCCTCTCCCTCCTCTATCCCCTCTCCCTCCTCTATCCCCTCTCCCTCCTCTATCTCCTCTCCCTCCTCTATCCCCTCTCCCTCCTCTATCCCTTCTCCCTCCTCTATCCCCTCTCCCTCCTCTATCCCCTCTCCCTCTTCTATCCCCTCTCCCTCCTCTATCCCCTCTCTCTCCTCTATCCTCTCCCTCCTCTATCCCCTCTCCCTCCTCTATCCCCTCTCCCTCCTCTATCTCCTCTCCCTCCTCTATCCCCTCTCCCTCCTCTATCCCCTCTCCCTCCTCTATCTCCTCTCCCTCCTCTATCCCTCTCCCTCCTCTATCCCCTCTCCCTCCTCTATCCCCCTCTCCCTCCTCTATCCCCTCTCCCTCCTGCATCCCATATCTCTCCTCTATCCTATCTCCTCTCCCTCCTCTATCCCCTCTCCCTCCTCTATCCCCTCTCCCTCCTCTATCCCCTCTCCCTCCTGCATCCCATATCTCTCCTCTATCCTATCTCCTCTCCCTCCTCTCCCTCCTCTATCTCCTCTCCCTCCTCTATCCCCTCTCCCTCCTCTATCCCCTCTCCCTCCTCTATCCTATCTCCTCTCCCTCCTCTATCCCCTCTCCCTCCTCTATCCTATCCCCCTCTCCCTCCTCCATCCCCCTCTCTCCTCTATCCCATCTCCTCTACCTCCTCTATCCCCTCTCCCTCCTCTATCCCCTCTCCCTCCTCTATCCCCTCTCCCTCCTCTATCCCCTCTCCCTCCTGCATCCCCTCTCTCTCCTCTATCCTATCTCCTCTCCCTCCTCTATCCCCTCTCCCTCCTCTATCCTATCCCCTCTCCCTCCTCTATCCCCTCTCCCTCCTCTATCCTATCTCCTCTCCTTCCTCTATCCCCTCTCCCTCCTCTATCCTATCCCCTCTCCCTCCTCCATCCCCTCTCTCTCCTCTATCCCATCTCCTCTACCTCCTCTATCCCCTCTCCCTCCTCTATCCCCTCTCCCTCCTCTATCCCCTCTCCCTCCTCTATCCTATCCCCTCTCCCTCCTCTATCCCCTCTCCCTCCTCTATCCTATCCTATCCCCTCTCCCTCCTCTATCACCTTTCCCTCCTCTATCCCCTCTCCCTCCTCTATCCTATCCCCTCTCCCTCCTCTATCCTATCCCCTCTCCATCCTCTATCCTCCTCTATCCTCCCTCCTCTATCCTCTACATCTCCTCAGTTGATTCTAGTACTGCAGATCATCAAATCAAATCAAAATCAAATTTATTTATATAGCCCTTCGTACATCAGCTGATATCTCAAAGTGCTGTACAGAAACCCAGCCTAAAACCCTAAACAGCAAGCAATGCAGGTGTAAACAGTGTACCAACATGAGAGATGCCCGTAGATTATAGCCTATCACTGTGAGCTCCATGTGTGTCTCTATGTCTCTTTACAGCTCAATACAGACAGGGTCAACTTAGGGCCTGTTGGAAAAGTTTTAAAATCGGTGTCCCTGTGTGCTTCGTGTCTACCAACAATTACAAATCTATTTCCTCTTCCCACCCTCTCCACTCCACCCTCCTTCCCCCATTTATTTTCCTCTTCAGAAAGCTGAAGAGATAGCAGTTCTCCCATATCCAAAGGCCACAGAGAGAGAAAGAGGCAGAAACAGACAGACAGACAGACAGACAGACAGACAGACAGACAGACAGACAGACAGAGAGAGAGAGAGAGAGAGAGAGAGAGAGACAGAGACACACACACAGAGAGAGACACACACAGAGAGAGAGAGACACACAGAGAGAGAGAGAGAGAGAGACACAGAGAGAGAGAGAGACACAGAGAGAGAGAGACACACAGAGAGAGAGAGAGGCAGAAACAGAGAGAGAGAGACAGAGAGACAGAGAGACAGAGAGAGAGACACACACAGAGAGAGAGAGACACACACAGAGAGAGAGAGAGAAAGACAGAGAGAGAGAGACACAGAGAGAGAGAGGCAGAAACAGAGAGAGAGAGAGAGAGAATTTACAGAGTTTAGAGTTCACATTCCCCATTAATATCCAGAAGGCTAGCTGGATCTGTTCTGGCTGTCGTCACGGATACCAGACAGGATTCTGGTAATGTGGAGGGACAATAAGATAGAAAGCAGATATGACAACAACATGACAACAACACTGTAGGGGGAAAAGGTTGTGTGACAGAGACTTGTGTGGCTGGTAGACTCTCGTCTCTATTCTCAGTAGATTCAAGAGCAGACAAGAATAGAAACCTAGGTACATGTAAACAAATAAATAATACATCAAATGGAGTTATGTTTTACTCCATGTTGTGTTCCCTACACTGTGACGAAGACTCTAAGTCATGCCTGTGTGTATGCAGGACAGACAGACAGACAGACAGACAGACAGACAGACAGACAGACAGGCAGACAGGCAGACAGGCAGACAGGCAGACAGGCAGACAGAACAGACAGACAGACAGACAGACAGACAGACAGACAGACAGACAGACAGACAGACAGACAGACAGACAGACAGACAGACAGACAGACAGACAGACAGATAGACAGATAGATAGATAGATAGATAGATAGATAGATAGATAGATAGATAGATAGATAGATAGATAGATAGATAGATAGATAGATAGATAGATAGAGAGAGAGAGACAGAGAGACAGAGAGACAGAGAAGGCAAGAAGGGCATTCTATGCCATCAAAAGGAACATAAATCTCAACATACCAATTAGGATTTGGCTAAAAATACTTGAATCAGTCATAGAGCCCATTGCCCTTTATGGTTGTGAGGTCTGGGGTCCGCTCACCAACCAAGACTTCACAAAATGGGACAAACACCAAATTGAGACTCTGCACGCAGAATTCTGCAAAAATATCCTCCGTGTACAACGTAGAACACCAAATAATGCATGCAGAGCAGAATTAGGCCGATACCCACTAATTATCAAAATCCAGAAAAGAGCTGTTAAATTCTATAACCACCTAAAAGGAAGCGATTCCCAAACCTTCCACAACAAAGCCATCACCTACAGAGAGATGAACCTGGAGAAGAGTCCCCTAAGCAAGCTGGTCCTGGGGCTCTGTTCACAAACACACCCCACAGAGCCCCATGACAGCAGCACAATTAGACCCAACCAAATCATGAGAAAACAAAAAGATAATTACTTGACACATTGGAAAGAATTAACAAAAAAACAGAGCAAACTAGAATGCTATTTGGCCCTACACAGAGAGTACACAGCGGCAGAATACCTGACCACTGTGACTGACCCAAAATTAAGGAAAGCTTTGACTATGTACAGACTCAGCGAGCATAGCCTTGCTATTGAGAAAGGCCGCCGTAGGCAGACATGGCTCTCAAGAGAAGACAGGCTATGTGCTCACTGCCCACAAAATGAGGTGGAAACTGAGCTGCACTTCCTAACCTCCTGCCCAATGTATGACCATATTAGAGAAACATATTTCCCTCAGATTACACAGATCCACAAAGAATTCGAAAACAAATCCAATTTTGAAAAACTCCCATATCTACTGGGTGAAATTCCACAGTGTGCCATCAGAGCAGCAAGATGTGTGACCTGTTGCCACGAGAAAAGGGCAACTAGTGAAGAACAAACACCATTGTAAATACAACACATATCTATGCTTATTTATTTTATCCTGTGTCCTTAACCATTTGTACATTGTAAAAACACTGTATATATATATATATATATATATATATATATAATATGACATTTGTAATGTCTTTATTGTTTTGAAACTTCTGTATGTGTGATGTCTACTGTTAATTTTTATTGTTTATTTCACTTTATATATTATCTACCTTACTTGCTTTGGCAATGTTAACACATGTTACCCATGCCAATAAAGCCCCTTGAATTGAATTGAATTGAATTGAGAGAGACAGAGAGAGAGAGAGAGAGAGAGAGAGAGAGAAACAATTACAAAATACTAGGCCAAGAGAGAGGGTATCCTTTCAGGCTAAATGTTTGGCCAACAGACGCAGCCTACTGTAGACGTTTGGCCAACAGATGCAGCCTACTGTAGATGTTTGGCCAACAGATGCAGCCTACTGTAGATGTTTGGCCAACAGACGCAGCCTACTGTAGACGTTTGGCCAACAGATGCAGCCTACTGTAGATGTCTGGCCAACAGATGCAGCCTACTGTAGATGTTTGGCCAACAGATGCAGCCTACTGTAGATGTTTGGCCAACAGATGCAGCCTACTGTAGACGTTTGGCCAACAGATGCAGCCTACTGTAGACGTTTGGCCAACAGAGGCAGCCTACTGTAGATGTTTGGCCAACAGACGCAGCCTAGGTGTTTGGCCAACAGGATGTGTTGTTGCCCACAGGATCAATGTGATATAGCTGATGGAGAATAGCCTCAATCGTATAGAGATATCAATACCATTGCTCATACAGTGGACAGTTGGCAAACAATTACAAGCTAAAATATCAATCAATAACTCAGCCTTTAATGAGTACAATCACAACAGAACGCAAACATGGAGCCTCCGGATCGGGTGGCTGTGTTTGCACTATGGAAATGGATATCATTCCGAAGGCATACACAAATAAACAAATGTACACAAACACACACACACACACACGTATGAATGCACACACGCACACACAAACACTACAGCTTAACCCCAAGATCAATAGAGTCTGGAAATATCAACATGCGTGTGTTGATTTGGCAGCTGTCATTACAGAGCTCAGAGACATTCATTTATCTGAAATCTATATTTCCATCTTTCCTTCCTGTCTAAGAACACGTGAAACCTACGTCCTTCCCACACAATATGTATCTAAAGCAAACAACAAGATATGGATGGCCGTGCAATAGGACTAAAACAACACACGGGTATGTCTGTTGATGACAGGGGTAAAGGACGTGGGTCTTCCTGGAGAAAGTAACCATGACGAAACCACTCTACCCTCTTTCGGAACCCTGTCTGTGACATCATCAACTCTGACAGTGCCTCTTTAAGGAACCCTGTCTGTGACATCATCAACTCTGACAGGGCTTCTTTAAGGAACCCTGTCTGTGACAACATCAACTCTGACAGTGCCCCTTTAAGGAACCCTGTCTGTGACATCATCAACTCTGACAGTGCCCCTTTAAGGAACCCTGTCTGTGACAACATCAACTCTGACAGTGCCCCTTTAAGGAACCCTGTCTGTGACATCATCAACTCTGACAGTGCCCCTTTAAGGAACCCTGTCTGTGACATCATCAACTCTGACAGTGCCCCTTTAAGGAACCCTGTCTGTGACATCATCAACTCTGACAGTGCCCCTTTAAGGAACCCTGTCTGTGACATCATCAACTCTGACAGTGCCCCTTTAAGGAACCCTGTCTGTGACATCATCAACTCTGACAGTGCCCCTTTAAGTAACCCTGGCTGTGACAACATCAACTCTGACAGTGCCCCTTTAAGGAACCCTGTCTGTGACATCATCAACTCTGACAGTGCCCCTTTAAGGAACCCTGTCTGTGACATCATCAACTCTGACAGTGCCCCTTTAAGGAACCCTGGCTGTGACAACATCAACTCTGACAGGGCTTCTTTAAGCTTGAGAGGCCAATCTGTGTTTACACTATGTACCACAGCAGACCCTGTGCACTATGTACCACAGCAGACCCTGTGTGCTATGTACCACAGCAGACCCTGTGCACTATGTGCTACAGCATGTACAAACAGACCCTGTGCACTATGCACCACAGCAGACCCTGTGTGCTATGTACCACAGCAGACCCTGTGTGCTATGTAACACAGCAGACCCTGTGCGCGATGTACCACAGCAGGCCCTGTGCACTATGTACCACAGCATGTACAAACAGACCCTGTGCACTATGTACCACAGCAGGCCCTGTGCACTATGTACCACAGCTGACCCTGTGCACTATGTACCACAGCAGACCCTATGCACTATGCACCACAGCAGACCCTGTGCACTATGTACCACAGCAGACCCTGTGTCATGTCTGTCTGTCTTGCTCTTTCTCTCTCTGTCTCTCTCTCAATTAAATGTCAATGTTAAGGGGCTTTATTGACATGGGAAACACATGTTTACATTGCCGAAGGGAGTGAAATAGATAATAAACGCTTAGTGAAATAAACAATACATTAAACATTCACAAAAGTTCCAAAATAAAGACATTTCAAATGTCATATTATGTCTATATTACAGTGTTGTAATGCTGTCTAAATAGTTAAAATAAATAAATATAGGTTGTATAAAGAATGGTGTTTGTTCTTTACTGGTTGCCCTTTTCTTGTGGCATCAGGTCACAAACATTGCTGCTGTGATGTCACACTGTGGAATTTCACCCAATAGATATGGGAGTTTATCAAAATTGGATTTTGTTTTCGAATTCTTTGTGTATCTGTGTAATCTGAGGGAAATATTTGTCTCTAATATGGTCATACGTTGGACAGGAGGTTAGGAAGTGCAGCTCAGTTTCCACCTCATTTTGTGGGCAGCATGGACATAGCCTGTCTTCTGTCCCTCTTCTCTCTTTCTCTTTCTCTCTCTCTCTCTCCTTGTCTCTCTCTCTCCTTGTCTCTTTCTCTCTCTCTCTCTCATTGTCTCTCTCTCTCCTTGTCTCTTTCTTTCTCTCTCTCCTTGTCTCTTTCTCTCTCTCTCTCCTTGTCTCTCTCTCTCCTTGTCTCTTTCTCTCTCTCCTCATCCATCTCTCTCTCTCCATCTTTCTCTCATTCCTCCGTGTGTCTTTCTTGCTGCTGTTGCTAAGATACAGCCGCAAATACTTAAGCAGAACCACAGCAGGGAATGAAGCTGATGAATGACGTGATTCTAACATTATTGGAATTATCTGCTTCCAACTTCCAACTGAGTCTGTGTCCCAAAGGGCTCCCATCTTCCCTGTAACGTGGAGGGAATAGGGACGCCGACGGGAACGGATGTCGGGAAGTAGGATAGAGTGGATGGTGAGCTCTCTATCGATGATATTAATGTGACCTAATCGGACCAGTAGGAATTGACCTAAGTGATTGCGTTAATAATGTCTCCCATCCATTACTGTCCGGCCGAGGAGCACCACTCCTTTCTGTTTCAGTACATTTCATGTTACGGGAATCATAGACACTTCCCGAGGCTGAGATAATGTACCTTACATGGTGACCTTTAAAAACACTCGCCCGGCAGGGTTGTAGAAGTCGAGAGACGTCAGGAGATGACGTGGAAATCGGACACCTGGGACAACATTGAGCTCTGAATCCTGAGGTTACAAGTTCGAATCCAACGATATAAAAAGAAATGGTTGATATTTTGGTTTTAAGCCTTAACCCTGACCTTAACCATTCAGAGTTAATATCTTAACCATTCAGAGTTAATGCCTGACCTTAACCATTCAGAGTTAATACCTGACCTTAACCATTCAGAGTTAATGCCTGACCTTAACCATTCAGAGTTAATAACTTAACCATTCAGAGTTAATGCCTGACCTTAACCATTCAGAGTTAATACCTTAACCATTCAGAGTTAATACCTGACCTTAACCATTCAGAGTTAATGCCTGACCTTAACCATTCAGAGTTAATGCCTGACCTTAACCATTCAGAGTTAATGCCTTAACCATTCAGAGTTAATGCCTGACCTTAACCATTCAGAGTTAATACCTTAACCAGTCAGAGTTAATGCCTGACCTTAACCATTCAGAGTTAATACCTTAACCATTCAGAGTTAATGCCTGACCTTAACCATTCAGAGTTAATACCTTAACCATTCAGAGTTAATGCCTGACCTTAACCATTCAGAGTTAATGCCTGACCTTAACCATTCAGAGTTAGAAGCTTAACCATTCAGAGTTAATACCTGACCTTAACCATTCAGAGTTAATACCTTAACCATTCAGAGTTAATACCTTAACCTTTTAGAGTTAATGACTGACTTTAACCATTCAGAGTTAATGCCTGACCTTAACCATTCAGAGCTAATACCTTAACCATTCAGAGTTAATACCTTAACCTTTTAGAGTTAATGACTGACTTTAACCATTCAGAGTTAATGCCTGACCTTAACCATTCAGAGTTAATGCCTGAACTTAACCACTCAGAGTTAATGCCTGACCTTAACCATTCAGAGTTAATGCCTGACCTTAACCATTCAGAGTTAATGCCTGAACTTAACCATTCAGAGTTAATGCCTGACCTTAACCATCCAGAGTTAATGCCTGACCTTAACCATTCAGAGTTAATACCTTAACCATCCAGAGTTAATGCCTGACCTTAACCATTCAGAGTTAATACCTTAACCATCCAGAGTTAATGCCTGACCTTAACCATTCAGAGTTAATACCTTAACCATCCAGAGTTAATGCCTGACCTTAACCATCCAGAGTTAATGCCTGACCTTAACCATTCAGAGGTAATATCTTAACCATTCAGAGTTAATGCCTGACCTTAACCATCCAGAGTTAATACCTTAACCATTCAGAGTTAATGCCTGACCTTAACCATTCAGAGGTAATACCTTAACCATTCAGAGTTAATGCTTGACCTTAACCATCCAGAGTTAATACCTTAACCATTCAGAGTTAATGCCTGACCTTAACCTTAAACACTTTGAAAATGAACGTCTGATAAAGAGAGCTGGTAGATAAAATCGCCCGGAATTATACACTTTTGACAAAATGAATGTCTTCCTCTCCACCCCTGGCCAGGAGAAAGATGCACACCTCCATTCAAGGTCAGAAAGATAATAGTATGCAAAGGTGGAGGAGAAAAGTCTGCATCCTAAATGGAACACTATTCCCTATGTAGTGCACTACTTTTTTCCCAGGGCCCTACTTACCCCATAGGGCCCTGGGCAAAAGTAGTGTACTACTTACCCCATAGGGCCCTGGGCAAATGTAGTGTACTACTTACCCCATAGGGCCCTGGGCAAATGTAGTGTACTACTTACCCCATAGGGCCCTGGGCAAAAGTAGTGTACTACTTACCCCATAGGGCCCTGGGCAAATGTAGCTTGACCTGCAGGAGAACAAAACCACCACTGTTTGTTTATGTTACATGGCAGTCTGTTGGATCAGTCAGTAGCCAGTCTGTTGGATCAGCCAGTAGCCAGTCTGTTGGATCAGCCAGTAGCCAGTCTGTTGGATCAGTCAGTAGCCAGTCTGCTGGATCAGTCAGTAGCCAGTCTGTTGGATGAGTCAGTAGCCAGTCTGTTGGATCAGACAGTAGCCAGTCTGTTGGATCAGCCAGTAGCCAGTCTGTTGGATCAGCCAGTAGCCAGTCTGTTGGATCAGCCAGTAGCCAGTCTGCTGGATCAGCCAGTAGCCCGTCTGTTGGATCAGCCAGTAGCCAGTCTGTTGTATCAGCCAGTAGCCAGTCTGTTGGATCAGCCAGTAGCCAGTCTGTTGGATCAGCCAGTAGCCAGTCTGTTGGATCAGCCAGTAGCCAGTCTGTTGGATCAGTCAGTAGCCAGTCTGCTGGATCAGTCAGTAGCCAGTCTGTTGGATGAGTCAGTAGCCAGTCTGTTGGATCAGACAGTAGCCAGTCTGTTGGATCAGCCAGTAGCCAGTCTGTTGGATCAGCCAGTAGCCAGTCTGTTGGATCAGCCAGTAGCCAGTCTGTTGGATCAGCCAGTAGCCAGTCTGTTGGATCAGTCAGTAGCCAGTCTGCTGGATCAGTCAGTAGCCAGTCTGTTGGATCAGCCAGTAGCCAGTCTGTTGGATCAGCCAGTAGCCAGTCTGTTGGATCAGCCAGTAGCCAGTCTGCTGGATCAGCCAGTACCCAGTCTGCTGGATCAGCCAGTAGCCAGTCTGTTGGATCAGCCAGTAGCCAGTCTGTTGGATCAGCCAGTAGCCAGTCTGTTGGATCAGCCAGTAGCCAGTCTGTTGGATCAGTCAGTAGCTAGTCTGCTGGATCAGTCAGTAGTCAGTCTTCTGGATCAGTCAGTAGCCAGTCTGTTGGATCAGTCAGTAGCCAGTCTGTTGGATCAGACAGTAGCCAGTCTGTTGGATCAGACAGTAGCCAGTCTGTTGGATCAGCCAGTAGCCAGTCTGTTGGATCAGCCAGTAGCCAGTCTGTTGGAACAGCCAGTAGCCAGTCTGTTGGATCAGCCAGTAGCCAGTCTGTTGTATCAGCCAGTAGCCAGTCTGTTGGATCAGCCAGTAGCCAGTCTGTTGGATCAGCCAGTAGCCAGTCTGTTGGATCAGTCAGTAGCCAGTCTGTTGGATCAGCCAGTAGCCAGTCTGTTGGATTAGCCAGTAGCCAGTCTGTTGGATCAGCCAGTAGCCAGTCTGTTGGATCAGCCAGTAGCCAGTCTGCTGGATCAGCCAGTAGCCAGTCTGTTGGATCAGCCAGTAGCCAGTCTGTTGGATCAGCCAGTAGCCAGTCTGCTGGATCAGCCAGTAGCCAGTCTGTTGGATCAGCCAGTAGCCAGTCTGCTGGATCATCCAGTAGCCAGTCTGTTGGATCAGCCAGCAGTCTGTTGGATCAGTCAGTAGCCAGTCTGTTGGATCAGCCAGTAGCCAGTCTGTTGGATCAGCCAGTAGCCAGTCTGCTGGATCAGCCAGTAGCCAGTCTGCTGGATCAGCCAGTAGCCAGTCTGTTGGATCAGCCAGTAGCCAGTCTGTTGGATTAGCCAGTAGCCAGTCTGTTGGATCAGCCAGTAGCCAGTCTGTTGGATCAGCCAGTAGCCAGTCTGCTGGATCAGCCAGTAGCCAGTCTGTTGGATCAGCCAGTAGCCAGTCTGTTGGATCAGCCAGTAGCCAGTCTGTTGGATCAGCCAGTAGCCAGTCTGTTGGATCAGCCAGTAGCCAGTCTGTTGGATCAGCCAGTAGCCAGTCTGTTGTATCAGCCAGTAGCCAGTCTGTTGGATCAGCCAGTAGCCAGTCTGCTGGATCAGCCAGTAGCCAGTCTGTTGGATCAGCCAGTAGCCAGTCTGTTGGATCAGCCAGTAGCCAGTCTGCTGGATCGGCCAGTAGCCAGTCTGTTGGATCAGCCAGTAGCCAGTCTGTTGGATCAGCCAATAGCCACTCTGTTGGATCAGCCAGTAGCCAGTCCGTTGGATAAGCCAGTAGCCAGTCTGTTGGATCAGCCAGTAGCCAGTCTGTTGTATCAGTCAGTAGCCAGTCCGTTGGATCAGCCAGTAGCCAGTCTGTTGGATCAGCCAGTAGCCAGTCTGCTGGATCATCCAGTAGCCAGTCTGTTGGATCAGCCAGCAGTCTGTTGGATCAGTCAGTAGCCAGTCTGTTGGATCAGCCAGTAGCCAGTCTGTTGGATCAGCCAGTAGCCAGTCTGCTGGATCAGCCAGTAGCCAGTCTGCTGGATCAGCCAGTAGCCAGTCTGTTGGATCAGCCAGTAGCCAGTCTGTTGGATTAGCCAGTAGCCAGTCTGTTGGATCAGCCAGTAGCCAGTCTGTTGGATCAGCCAGTAGCCAGTCTGCTGGATCAGCCAGTAGCCAGTCTGTTGGATCAGCCAGTAGCCAGTCTGTTGGATCAGCCAGTAGCCAGTCTGCTGGATCAGCCAGTACCCAGTCTGTTGGATCAGCCAGTAGCCAGTCTGCTGGATCAGTCAGTAGCCAGTCTGTTGGATCAGTCAGTAGCCAGTCTGTTGGATCAGCCAGTAGCCAGTCTGCTGGATCAGCCAGTACCCAGTCTGTTGGATCAGCCAGTAGCCAGTCTGTTGGATCAGCCAGTAGCCAGTCTGTTGGATCAGCCAGTACCCAGTCTGTCGGATCAGCCAGTAGCCAGTCTGCTGGATCAGCCAGTACCCAGTCTGTTGGATCAGCCAGTAGCCAGTCTGTTGGATCAGTCAGTAGCCAGTCTGTTGGATCAGCCAGTAGCCAGTCTGTTGGATCAGCCAGTAGCTAGTCTGTTGGATCAGCCAGTACCCAGTCTGTCGGATCAGCCAGTAGCCAGTCTGCTGGATCAGCCAGTACCCAGTCTGTTGGATCAGCCAGTAGCCAGTCTGTTGGATCAGTCAGTAGCCAGTCTGTTGGATCAGCCAGTAGCCAGTCTGTTGGATCAGCCAGTAGCCAGTCTGTTGGATCAGCCAGTAGCCAGTCTGTTGGATCAGCCAGTAGCCAGTCTGTTGGATCAGCCAGTAGCCAGTCTGTTGGATCAGCCAGTAGCCAGTCTGTTGGATCAGCCAGTAGCCAGTCTGTTGTATCAGCCAGTAGCCAGTCTGTTGGATCAGCCAGTAGCCAGTCTGCTGGATCAGCCAGTAGCCAGTCTGTTGGATCAGCCAGTAGCCAGTCTGTTGGATCAGCCAGTAGCCAGTCTGCTGGATCGGCCAGTAGCCAGTCTGTTGGATCAGCCAGTAGCCAGTCTGTTGGATCAGCCAATAGCCACTCTGTTGGATCAGCCAGTAGCCAGTCCGTTGGATAAGCCAGTAGCCAGTCTGTTGGATCAGCCAGTAGCCAGTCTGTTGTATCAGTCAGTAGCCAGTCCGTTGGATAAGCCAGTAGCCAGTCTGTTGGATCAGGGAGCAGCACAGTATCCATTCAGCAAAGCAAATAAGGATTTCCAATATTGACAATGACTAATGTAGCTACACACATGCACAGGCCCCATCTGACCCCCCCCCCCCCCCCAAGACTGGCTTCATTGCAGAAGCCCCAGGGCGGACTGGAGAATCAATGAACAGTGTGATGTGGGGTAGGCACTACTAGACATTTGACCTGAAAAGCTTCCAGGCTAGGGTTAGCCATGAGGGTTTCTAGGCTAGGGTCAGCTGTGAGGACTTCTAGGCTAGGGTTAGCCATGAGGGTTTCTAGGCTAGGGTCAGCTGTGAGGACTTCTAGGCTAGGGTCAGCCGTGAGGGCTTCCAGGCTAGGGTCAGCCGTGAGGGCTTCTAGGCTAGGGTCAGCCGTGAAGGCTTCTAGGCTAGGGTCAGCCGTGAAGGCTTCTAGGCTAGGGTCAGCCGTGAAGGCTTCTAGGCTAGGGTCAGCCTTGAAGGCTTCTAGGCTAGGGTCAGCCTTGAAGGCTTCTAGGCTAGGGTCAGCCGTGAAGGCTTCTAGGCTAGGGTCAGCCGTGAAGGCTTCCAGGCTAAGGTCAGCCGTGAAGGCTTCTAGGCTAGGGTCAGCCTTGAAGGCTTCTAGGCTAGGGTCAGCCGTGAAGGCTTCTAGGCTAGGGTCAGCCGTGAAGGCTTCCAGGCTAAGGTCAGCCGTGAAGGCTTCCAGGCTAGGGTCAGCCGTGAAGGCTTCTAGGCTAGGGTCAGCCGTGAAGGCTTCTAGGCTAGGGTCAGCCGTGAAGGCTTCTAGGCCAGGGTCAGCCGTGAAGGCTAAAAGGCTAGGGTCAGCCGTGAAGGCTTCTAGGCTAGGGTCAGCCGTGAAGGCTTCTAGGCTAGGGTCAGCCGTGAAGGCTTCTAGGCCAGGGTCAGCCGTGAAGGCTAAAAGGCTAGGGTCAGCCGTGAAGGCTTCTAGGCTAGGGTCAGCCATGAGGGTTTCTATGCTAGGGTCAGCTGTGAGGGCTTCTAGGCTAGGGTCAGCCGAGAAGGCTTCTAGGCTAGGGTCAGCCGTGAAGGCTTCTTGGCTAGGGTCAGCCGAGAAGGCTTCTAGGCTAGGGTCAGCCGTGAAGGCTTCTTGGCTAGGGTCAGCCGTGAAGGCTTCTAGGCTAGGGTCAGCCGTGAAGGCTTCCAGGCTAGGGTCAGCCGTGAAGGCTTCTTGGCTAGGGTCAGCCGTGAAGGCTTCTTGGCTAGGGTCAGCTGTGAGGACTTCTAGGCTAGGGTTAGCCATGAGGGTTTCTAGGCTAGGGTCAGCCGTGAAGGCTTCTAGGCTAGGGTCAGCCGAGAAGGCTTCTAGGCTAGGGTCAGCCGTGAGGACTTCTAGGCTAGGGTCAGCCGTGAGGACTTCTAGGCTAGGGTCAGCCGTGAGGACTTCTAGGCTAGGGTCAGCCGTGAAGGCTTCTAGGCTAGGGTCAGCCGTGAAGGCTAAAAGGCTAGGGTCAGCCGTGAAGGCTTCTAGGCTAGGGTCAGCCGTGAAGGCTTCTAGGCTAGGGTCAGCCGTGAAGGCTTCTAGGCTAGGGTCAGCCGTGAAGGCTTCTAGGCTAGGGTCAGCCGTGAAGGCTTCTAGGCTAGGGTCAGCCGTGAAGGCTTCTTGGCTAGGGTCAGCCGTGAAGGCTTCTAGGCTAGGTTCAGCCGTGAAGGCTTCTAGGCTAGGGTCAGCCGTGAAGGCTTCTTGGCTAGGGTCAGCCGTGAGGGCTTCTAGGCTAGGGTCAGCCATGAGGGTTTCTAGGCTAGGGTCAGCCGTGAAGGCTTCTAGGCTAGGGTCAGCCGTGAAGGCTAAAGGCTAGGGTCAGCCGTGAAGGCTTCTAGGCTAGGGTCAGCCATGAGGGTTTCTAGGCTAGGGTCAGCCGTGAGGGCTTCTAGGCTAGGGTCAGCCGTGAAGGCTTCTAGGCTAGGGTCAGCCGTGAGGGCTTCTAGGCTAGGGTCAGCCGTGAGGGCTTCTAGGCTAGGGTCAGCCATGAGGGTTTCTAGGCTAGGGTCAGCCGTGAAGGCTTCTAGGCTAGGGTCAGCCGTGAGGGCTTCTAGGCTAGGGTCAGCCATGAGGGTTTCTATGCTAGGGTCAGCTGTGAGGGCTTCTAGGCTAGGGTCAGCCGTGAAGGCTTCCAGGCTAGGGTCAGCCGTGAAGGCTTCTAGGCTAGGGTCAGCCGTGAAGGCTTCTTGGCTAGGGTCAGCCGTGAAGGCTTCTTGGCTAGGGTCAGCCGTGAGGACTTCTAGGCTAGGGTCAGCCGTGAAGGCTTCTAGGCTAGGGTCAGCCGTGAGGGCTTCCAGGCTAGGGTCAGCCGTGAGGGCTTCCAGGCTAGGGTCAGCCGTGAAGGCTTCCAGGCTAGGGTCAGCCGTGAAGGCTTCTAGGCTAGGGTCAGCCGTGAAGGCTTCTAGGCTAGGGTCAGCCGTGAGGGCTTCCAGGCTAGGGTCAGCCGTGAAGGCTTCTAGGCTAGGGTCAGCCGTGAAGGCTTCTAGGCTAGGGTCAGCCGTGAAGGCTTCTAGGCTAGGGTCAGCCGTGAAGGCTTCTAGGCTAGGGTCAGCCGTGAAGGCTTCTAGGCTAGGGTCAGCCGTGAAGGCTTCTTGGCTAGGGTCAGCCGTGAAGGCTTCTAGGCTAGGGTCAGCCGTGAAGGCTTCTAGGCTAGGGTCAGCCGTGAAGGCTTCTAGGCTAGGGTCAGCCGTGAAGGCTTCTAGGCTAGGGTCAGCCGTGAAGGCTAAAAGGCTAGGGTCAGCCGTGAAGGCTTCTAGGCTAGGGTCAGCCGTGAAGGCTTCTAGGCTAAGGTCAGCCGTGAAGGCTTCTAGGCTAGGGTCAGCCGTGAAGGCTTCTAGGCTAGGGTCAGCCGTGACGGCTTCTAGGCTAGTGTTAGCCGTGAAGGCTTCTAGGCTAGGGTCAGCCGTGAAGGCTTCTAGGCTAGGGTCAGCCGTGAAGGCTTCTAGGCTAGGGTCAGCCGTGAAGGCTTCTAGGCTAGGGTCAGCCGTGAAGGCTTCTAGGCTAGGGTCAGCCGTGAAGGCTTCTAGGCTAGGGTTAGCCGTGAAGGCTTCTAGGCTAGGGTCAGCCGTGAAGGCTTTTTGAATGAGTGCAGGGCACCTGAAAGGGGAAATTAGATGTGATACCCAGTGGGCATCATTTAGCCATCTACCATGCGGCTTTTAGCCTGGTTCCAGGTCCTGTTTCCTTTTAGCCTGGTCCCAGGTCTTGTTTGTGTTGTCACCAACTCCATTGGCATTGTCAACCCAAATATGACAAGCATGGCATGACAAGGAGGTGGCATGATGGCGCAAATAGACTGGCTATATTGAATTCATCTACCCAATGTTTTCAGATCAAACCACAAATAGGAGACTGTGTGACAGGAGGAAGAATCCATAGACTGTCACATACACATGATTAGCAGATATTAATGTGAATGTAGCGAAATGCTTGTGCTTCTAGTTCCGACCATGCAGTAATATCTAACAAGTAATCTAACCTAACAATTTCACAACAACTACCTTATACACACAAGTGTAAAGGAATGAATAAAAATATGTATATAAAAATATATGGATGAGCGATGGCCGAAAGGCATAGGCAAGATGCAGTAGATGGTATAGAGTACAGTTTATACATATGAGATGAGTAATGTAGGGTATGTAAACATTATATAAAGTGGCATTGTTTAAAGTGGCTAGTGATACATTTATTGCATAATTTTTCCATTATTAAAATGGCTGGAGTTGAGTCAGTATGTTGGCAGCAGCCACTGAATGTTAGTGGTGGCTGTTTAACAGTCTGTTGGCCTTGAGATAGAAGCTGTGATGCACCTGTACTGACCTCGCCTTCTGGATGATAGCGGGGTGAACAGGCAGTGGATCGGGTGGTTGTTGTTCTTGATGATCTTTTTGGCCTTCCTGTGACATCAGGTGGTGTAGGTGTCCTGGAGGGCAGGTAGTTTGCCCCCGGTGATGCGTTGTGCAGACCTCACTACCCTCTGGAGAGCCTTACGGTTGTGGGCGGAGCACTTGCCGTACCAGGCGGTGATACAGCCCGACAGGATGCTCTCGATTGTGCATCTGTAAAAGTTTGTGAGTGTTTTCGGTGACAAGCTGAATTTCTTCAGCCTCCTGAGGTTGAAGAGGCGCTGCTGCGCCTTCTTCACGACGCTGTCTGTGTGGGTGGACCATATCAGTTTGTCCGTGATGTGTACGCCGAGGAACTTAAAACTTCCCACCTTCTACACTACTGTCCCGTCAGTGTGGATAGGGGGTGCTTCTTCTGCTGTTTCCTGAAGTCCACGATCATCTCCTTTGTTTTATTGACATTGAATGTGAGGTTATTTTCCTGACACCACACTCCAGGGGCCCTCACCTGTAGGCCGCCTCGTCTTTGTTGGTAATCAAGCCTACATCTGTAGTGTCGTCTGCAAACTTAATGATTGAGTTAGAGGTGTGCATGACAATGCAGTCATGCGTGAACAGGGAGTACAGGAGAGGGCTGAGAACACGCCCTTGGGGGGCCCCAGTGTTGAGGACCAGCAGGGTGGAGATGTTGTTACCTCCCCTCACCGTCAGGAAGTCCAGGACCAAATTGCACAGAGCGGTGTCAAGACCCAGGGTCTCGAGCTTAATGATGAGTTTGGAGGGTACTATGGTGTTTAACGCTGAGCTGTAGTCGATGAACAGCATTCTTACATAGGTATTCCTCTTGTCCAGATGGGTTAGGGCAGTGTGCAGTGTGATTGCGATTGTGTCATTTGTGGACCTATTGGGGCGGTAAGCAAATCGATGTGTCTGCTTGGGGGGGATATACACGGCTGTGATTATAATCGAAGAGAATTCTTTTGGTAGATAATGCGGTCAGCATTTGATTGTAAAGAATTCTAGGTCAGGTGAACAAAAGGACTTGGGTTCCTGTATGTTGTTATGATCACACCACGACTCATTAATCATAAGGCATACCGCCCTCGCCCTTCTTCTTACCAGAGAGATGTTTGTTTCTATCAGTGCGAAGAAGCCAGGTGGCTGTACCAACTCTGATAACGTATCCTGAGTGAGCCATGTTTCCGTGAAGCAGAGAATGTTACAATCTCTGATGTCTCTCTGGAAGGCAACCCTTGCTTGGATTGGGTCTACCTTGTTGTCAAGAGACTCGACGTTGGTGAGTAGTATACTCGGGAGGGGTGAGCGATGTACCCGTCTACGGAGCCTGACCAGAAGACCGCTCCGTCTGCCCCTTCTACAGCATCGTTGTTTTGGGTCGCCGGCTGGGATCCGATCCATTGTCCTGGGTGGTGGGCAAAACAGAGGATCCGCTTCGGGAAAGTTGTATTCCTGGTCATAATGTTGGTGAGTTGACGTTGCTCTTATATCCAATAGTTCCTCCTGACTGTATGTAATAAAACCTAAGATTTCCTGGGGTAAAAAACGTAAGAAATAACACATTAAAAAAACAAAAGACTGCATAGTTTCCCAGGAACGCGAAGCGAGGGGGCCTTCTCTGTCGGCGCCGGAAGTTCTGTGATATAGGAGACTGTGAGGGGAGGAAGCTTCTATGGACTGTGACGATATAGGAGAGGAAGCTGCTATGGACTGTGACGATATAGGAGAGGAAGCTGCTATGGACTGTGACGATATAGGAGAGGAAGCTTCTATGGACTGTGACGATATAGGAGAGGAAGCTTCTATGGACTGTGACGATATAGGAGAGGAAGCTTCTATGGACTGTGACGATATAGGAGAGGAAGCTTCTATGGACTGTGACGATATAGGAGAGGAAGCTTCTATGGACTGTGACGATATAGGAGAGGAAGCTTCTATGGACTGTGACGATATAGGAGAGGAAGCTTCTATGGACTGTGACGATATAGGAGAGGAAGCTTCTATGGACTGTGACGATATAGGAGACTGTGAGGGGAGGAAGCTTTATGGACTGGACGATATGCTTCTATGGACTGTGATGATATAGGAGAGGAAGCTTCTATGGACTGTGACGATATAGGAGAGGAAGCTTCTATGGACTGTGACGATATAGGAGAGGAAGCTTCTATGGACTGTGACGATATAGGAGACTGTGAGGGGAGGAAGCTTTTATGGACTGTGACGATATAGGAGAGGAAGCTTCTATGGACTGTGATGATATAGGAGAGGAAGCTTCTATGGACTGTGATAGGAGATATGAGGGAGGAGCTTCTATGGACTGTGACGATATAGGAGAGGAAGCTTCTATGGACTGTGACGATATAGGGAGGAAGCTTCTATGGACTGTGATGATATAGGAGAGGAAGCTTCGATATTCTATGGACTGTGACGATATAGGAGAGGAAGCTTCTATGGACTGATATAGGAGAGGAAGCTTCTATGGACTGTGACGATAAAGGAGACTGTGAGGGGAGAAAGCTTTTATGGACTGTGACGATATAGGAGAGGAAGCTTCTATGGACTGTGACGATATAGGAGAGGAAGCTTCTATGGACTGTGACGATATAGGAGAGGAAGCTTCTATGGACTGTGACGATATAGGAGAGGAAGCTTCTATGGACTGTGACGATATAGGAGAGGAAGCTTCTATGGACTGTGACGATATAGGAGAGGAAGCTTCTGTAGACTATGAAGATATAGGAGACTGTGTGAGGAGAGGAAGATTCTTTAGATGAAGGATGTGCTTTTGTGTAAGTACACTTTTGCTAGAAGATCTTGTGAACATTGATCCATTGATCCAGGTCTTGTACTGGCGGTATACCAAACAACAAGAGAGATTATGCCCCTCTACAATTTTATGCAACATTGTGAAACCAGTAAAAACTACATCACCCTCATGGCTAAATGTCTGGTGTGTTTGAGTCGGCGCAAATGTCAAACACATTCAGAGAACATCGAAGACTGAAAGGAAATCATACATTATGCATGCTTAATCAGGCTAATTCTGGCTTTATACGGTAGCATCAATCATTAACGACTCACAGTCAGGAGACAGAGAAGGAGAGAGAGAAGGACAGAGGAGAGAGAGAGAGAGGGAAAATGAGAGAAGGAAGATAAGGAAGAGAGAGAGAGAGGAGAGAAAGAGAGACACAAGAGAATGGGAGGAGAGAGAGGAGAGAGCCACCATTACCAATGTAAAGTGTTGACTGTTGACTGCAGGGATTATGTAGTATGTCTTTTGTTGACTGTTGACTGCAGGGATTATGTAGTATGTAATTTGTTGACTGTTGACTGCAGGGATTATGTAGTATGTCTGTTGTTGACTGCAGTGACATGTAGTATTCTTTTGTTGACTGTTGACTGCAGGGATTATGTAGTATTCTTTTGTTGACTGTTGACTGCAGGGATTATGTAGTATGTAATTTGTTGACTGTTGACTGCAGGGATTATGTAGTATGTAATTTGTTGACTGTTGACTGCAGGGATTATGTAGTATGTCTTTTGTTGACTGTTGACTGCAGGGATTATGTGGTATGTCTTTTGTTGACTGTTGACTGCAGGGATTATGTGGTATGTCTTTTGTTGACTGTTGACTGCAGGGATTATGTAGTATGTCTGTTGTTGACTGTTGACTGCAGGGATTATGTAGTATGTCTGTTGTTGACTGTTGACTGCAGGGATTATGTAGTATTCTTTTGTTGACTGTTGACTGCAGGGATTATGTAGTATGTCTGTTGTTGACTGTTGACTGCAGGGATTATGTAGTATGTCTGTTGTTGACTGTTGACTGCAGGGATTATGTAGTATTCTTTTGTTGACTGTTGACTGCAGGGATTATGTAGTATGTCTGTTGTTGACTGCAGGGATTATGTAGTATGTCTGTTGTGATGCAGGACCATTTTTAGCCATGCATTCTGCCAAGACAGAGTGATGGGTAGAGAAAGACCTGGCTGTGTGTGTGCGTGTGTGTGTGTGTGTGTGTGTGTGTGTGTGTGTGTGTGTGTGTGTGTGTGTGTGTGTGTGTGTGTGTGTGTGTGTGTGTGTGTGTGTGTGTGTGTGTGTGTGTGCGCGCGAGTGTGCGCGAGTGTGTGTGCTTAATACATATCCGTATGATCATCTTAACCTTACATGCCAAGGTCAGTAGGGGTTAATGAGTTGCCATAGCAACAAAAAAAGATGTCATTAAATGTCCTGTTTTTTTTACTTTGACTGTTGGCTGAGATGGAGAAGTGAATACAACATAGCAATTAGTAATTTTGTACACAAACTGGATATTGAATTGTGTTTGGTTGTCAACAAAACCAAATATCAACATTTAAAGGAGATCTTATCTACTACTTGGATAGCTCCAGTTTGTCTACAAATGAAACATGGATTTGTTGGATTTTAATCAAACTTTAAATTAAGTTTGATTTGATGTGGTGTAATTATTAATTAACTTGGATTTTTTTTTGGGGGGGGGGGGTTGAGATGTTGAGACGTGAATCTAACATATCAATTAGTAATTTGTTAACAAACTGGAATTAAAGCTAGTGGCACAAAAACAGCCAAACACAATTCAATATTACTTTTGTAAAACAGTAAATAGCCGTATAAAGTTAAGAATATCTGATAAACTAATGTAACAGTATTTATTCAACCTTTAAAAATGACTAACTCATCCATGTCGACATTTTGAGGTTAGCCTGCTGTAACTATGAGTGTCTTCTTATTGTAATCATAGAATACGTGAATGCTCAAGATGACATGCTAAGGTCGTAGGTCAGTGGAGATATTCACAATTGCTATAATAATCCGTACCAAATCTCAAACTGCATTGATCACTTGTTATGTTATTAATTTTAAGGTTACTGTAACTGTAAATGTCTACTTATGTAGTAGTATATGTTCAAGATCACATGCAAAGGTCGTAGGTCAGTGGAGATGTTCCCAATCTGCTCAGAATCACCAACAGCATTGATCACTTGCTCTATGTACGTTTAATGTAATCTCACCTAGCTGCAATCCAGGTGATTTGGTTCTGCTATTGAATGAAGCACAGTGGTAATGCATTCATACAGTAAATCCTATAACTAAATTAAATCTGACATTTTAATTCCAATTGTTATTGAACTTTGTTGTGCTTTTAAATGGTTGAAAGTGCAGTGATAACTCATTTAGATGAGAACTATAAACCCCCCCCCCCAAAAAAGGCATGGTTTTTCCCATTTGAACTTTGTTGTGCTTTTAAATGGTTGAAAGTGCAGTGATAACTCATTTAGATGAGAACTATAAACCCCCCCCCAAAAAATCAGGCATGGTTTTTCCCATTTAAACTTTGTTGTGCTTTTAAATGGTTGAAAGTGCAGTGATAACTCATTTAGATGAGAACTATAAACCCCCCCCCAAAAAAAATCAGACATGGTTTTTCCCATTGGTATTTGGTTGTGCTTTTATATGGTTGATAGCATGGTGATAAAACACTGGGAATTCAACTAACATCTGGCTGTCTTTTTGAGTGTGTGAATACAAGGTTGAACTCTCATCGATCGACGTCTCAACCTAATATCACCCACGTTGGTGTGCCCAGTCGGAACGAGATGGAGACACAAGGAAAAATTGCATCTTTGTCAATTACATTCAAAGGAGTGGTTGATAAGAGGATTGGATTTTGGGGAGAAAACAAAATTATATATACAGTGCCTTGCGAAAGTATTCGGCCCCCTTGAACTTTGCGACCTTTTGCCACATTTCAGGCTTCAAAACAAGTGGGACACAATCATGAAGTGGAACGACATTTATTGGATATTTCAAACCTTTTTAACAAATCAAAAACTGAAAAATTGGGCGTGCAAAATTATTCAGCCCCTTTACTTTCAGTGCAGCAAACTCTCTCCAGAAGTTCAGTGAGGATCTCTGAATGATCCAATGTTGACCTAAATAACTAATGATGATAAATACAATCCAATACAAGCCTGAAATGTGGCAAAAGGTCGCAAAGTTCAAGGGGGCCGAATACTTTCGCAAGGCACTGTATATTGAAACATTCAACATACTGCAGCGTCCCTGTTGGATAAAAACCTCATCTCCAAAACATCCATATTTTACCATTAAAATTAAACTTCTGAAGCTATTTTGAATAAATTTTCTTGGTCTCTTATTGTCATTCAATGTTAATGGTATATTGAGGGGAGTTACTGCTTTCAATTAATATATATATATTTATTTATTTTTAATTGAAAATTGACACAAACGTTTCCCCATCAGATGGGTTTAGTGCAGTATGAAGTAACCATGGTGATATTTAAATTCACAGCACCACAACCTACATAATATTTAGCGACATTGTGGGTCATTGTGAATTTGTTTTCTGCCAGCTGGGACAAGTTGACTTAGGATGTGTCCCAAAAGGTACCTTTCTCCCTATAACCACACACTACCTCTCCCCCTATAACTACACACTACCCCCCCCCCTATAACCACACACTACCTCTCCCCCTATAACTACACACTACCCCCTATAACTACACACTACCCCCCACCCTATAACTACACACTACCCCCTATAACCACACACTACCCCCTCTATAACCACACACTACCCCCCTATAACTACACACTACCCCCCCACCCTATAACTACACACTACCCCCTATAACCACACACTACCCCCTATAACCACACACTACCCCCCTATAACCACACACTACCCCCTCTATAACCACACACTACCCCCTCCCTATAACCACACACTAACTTCCCCCCTATAACCACACACTACCTTCCCCCCTATAACCACACACAACCTTCCCCCCCCTATAACCACACACTACCTTTCCCCCTCTATAACCACACACTACCCCCCATAACCACACACTACCTCCCCCCTATAACCACACACTACCTTCCCCCCTATAACCACACACTACCTTTCCCACCCTATAACCACACACTACCTTTCCCCCCTATAACCACACACTACCCCCCCATAACCACACACTACCCCCCTATAACCACACACTACCTTCCCCCCTATAACCACACACTACCCCCTTATAACCACACACTACCTTTCCCCCTATAACCACACACTACCTTTCCCCCTATAACCACACACTACCTTTCCCCCCTATAACCACACACTACCTTTCCCCCCTATAACCACACACTACCCCCTATAACCACACACTACCCCCCCTATAACCACACACTACCCCCCTATAACCACACACTACCCCCCTATAACCACACACTACCCCCACAAAACTACACACTACCTTTCCCCCTTATAACCACACACTACCTTTCCCCTTATAACCACACACTACCCCCCCATAACCCCATAACCACACACTACCCCCCATAACCACACACTACCTTTCCCCCTATAACCACACACTACTCCCCCTATAACCACACACTACCCCCCCCCTATAACCACACACTACCTTTCCCCCCTATAACCACTACCTTTCCCCCCTATAACCACACACTACCTTCCCCCTATAACCCCTATAACCACACACTACCCCCCTATAACCACACACTACCTTTCCCCCTATAACCACACACTACCTTTCCCACCCTATAACCACACACTACCCCCTATAACCACACACTACCTTTCCCCCCTATAACCACACACTACCCCCCTATAACCACACACTACCTTTCCCCCTATAACCACACACTACCTTTCCCCCCCTATAACCACACACTACCTTCCCCCCTATAACCACACACAACCGGGTCCTGTGTGGCTCAGTCGGTAGAGCATGGCGCTTGCAACGCCAAGCGTCGTGGGTTCGATTCCCGCTGGGGCCACCCATATGTAAAAGTAGTGGCCCCAGCCGACTTGTAAGTCGCTTTGGACAAAAGCGTCTGCTAAATGGGATATATTATTATATTATTATATTACCTTTCCCCCCTATAACCACACACTACCTTTCCCCCTATAACCACACACTACCTTTCCCCCACATAACCACACACTACCTTTCCCCCACATAACCACACACTACCTTTCCCCCCTATAACCACACACTACCTTTCCCCCTATAACCACACACTACCCCCCTATAACCACACACTACCTTTCCCCCACATAACCACACACTACCTTTCCCCCTATAACCACACACTACCTTTCCCCCCTATAACCACACACTACCTTTCCCCCCCTATAACCACACACTACCTTTCCCACCCTATAACCACACACTACCCCCCTATAACCACACACTACCTTTCCCACCCTATAACCACACACTACCCCCTATAACCACACACTACCTTTCCCCCTATAACCACACACTACCTTTCCCCCTATAACCACACACTACCCCCTATAACCACACACTACCTTTCCCCCCTATAACCACACACTACCTTTCCCCCTATAACCACACACTACCTTTCCCCCTATAACCACACACTACCTATAACCACACACTACCTTTCCCCCTATAACCACACACTACCTTTCCCCCTATAACCACACACTACCTTTCCCCCTATAACCACACACTACCCCCCTATAACCACACACTACTTTCCCCCTATAACCACACACTACCCCCCTATAACCACACATACCTTTCCCCCACACACTACCTTTCCCACCCTATAACCACACACTACCCCCCTATAACCACACACTACCTTTCCCCCTATAACCACACACTACCTTTCCCCCTATAACCACACACTACCCCCCTATAACCACACACTACCTTTCCCCCCTATAACCACACACTACCTTTCCCCCTATAACCACACACTACCTTTCCCCCTATAACCACACACTACCTTTCCCCCTATAACCACACACTACCCCCTATAACCACACACTACCTTTCCCCCCTATAACCACACACTACCTTTCCTCCCTATAACCACACACTACCCCCCTATAACCACACACTACCTTTCCCCCTATAACCACACACTACCTTTCCCCCCCCTATAACCACACACTACCTTTCCCCCTATAACCACACACTACCCCCCTATAACCACACACTACCTTTCCCCCCTATAACCACACACTACCTTTCCCCCCCCTATAACCACACACTACCCCCTCCCTATAACCACACACTACCCCCTCCCTATAACCACACACTACCTTTCCCCCTATAACCACACACTACCTTTCCCCCCTATAACCACACACTACCCCCTCCCTATAACCACACACTACCCCTCCCTATAACCACACACTACCTTTCCCCCCCCTCTAACCACACACTACCCCCACTATAACCACACACTACCCCCCATAACCACACACTACCCCCTCCCTATAACCACACACTACCTTTCCCCCTCTAACCACACACTACCCCCCACTATAACCACACACTACCCCCCTATAACCACACACTACCCCCTCCCTATAACCACACACTACCTTTCCCCCTCTAACCACACACTACCCCCCACTATAACCACACACTACCCCCCTATAACCACACACTACCCCCTCCCTATAACCACACACTACCTTTCCCCCTATAACCACACACTACCCCCCTATAACCACACACTACCCCCCTATAACCACACACTACCTTTCCCCCCATAACCACACACTACCTTTCCCCCCCTATAACCACACACTACCTTCCCCCCTATAACCACACACTACCTTTCCCCCATAACCACACACTACCTTTCCCCCCCCTATAACCACACACTACCTTTCCCCCTATAACCACACACTACCCCCCTATAACCACACACTACCTTTTCCTATAACCACACACTACCTTTCCCCCTATAACCACACACTACCTTTCCCCCTATAAACACACACTACCTTTCCCCCTATAACCACACACTACCTCCCTCCCCCTATAACCACACACTACCTTTCCCCCTATAACCACACACTACCTTCCCCCCTATAACCACACACTACCCCCCTTATAACCACCCACTTCCTTTCCAGAGGGTCCCAGTGCAGGTTGTCCCAGAGCAGGTTGTCCCAGAGCAGGTTGTCCCAGAGCAGGTTGTCCCAGCGCAGGTTGTCCCAGAGCAGGTTGTCCCAGAGCAGGTTGTCCCAGCGCAGGTTGTCCCAGAGCAGGTTGTCCCAGCGCAGGTTGTCCCAGCGCAGGTTGTCCCAGAGCAGGTTGTCCCAGAGCAGGTTGTCCCAGAGCAGGTTTTCTGACCCATACATACTGTATGTTTAGCTAACATCCAAAGAGCTCTAAGCTGCCGTGTGAGCTGGCTGAAATGCAGACACCCACCCCTGTGCTTACCCATACCCGACAGGCACGCAGAAACGCACACACGCACGCACACACACACACGCACACACACACACACTCACGCACGCACACACACACACAGACACAGACACAGACACAGACACACACAGACACAGACACAGACACACACACACACACACACACACACACACACACACACACACACACACACACACACACACACACACACACACACACACACACTAAGTGGCTGCTTTATCCAATAGTATTGAATGAATCAATGTATAGCTAATACATAGTTAAAACATTAAATTAAAATATGCTAAATTATTCACAAGCAGGTTAAAAACTACTGACAGCAACAGGAGAAATGCTGTACTAAAACACACAGGGGTGTATCTTTACACTATACCTATCTTGCCCTCCAGCTAACTCTGCTGTGTATAAAACATTGACATATTTTCCCACTCTCCAGAGCGCTATCTACAGTGTGTGTGTGTGTGTGTGTGTGTGTGTGTGTGTGTGTGTGTGTGTGTGTGGGTGTGGGTGACTGCCAGCACTATGCTATAAAGCTGGAGGCAGAACAAAACAGCTCCTTGGCAGGGGAAGGATTTAGAGGACAATCTGGTTTGCTTAACATAAGGAATTAGGTGTTCCTGACTGTTGGTATAGTCAGGAGAGTTGAGGTCGGAAGTTTACATATACTTAGGTTGGAGTCACATGATCCATAACTATGACATGATCCATAACTATAACATGATCTATAACTATAACATGATCCATAACTATAATATGATCTATAACTATAATATGATCTATAATATGATCTATAACTATAACATGATCCATAACTATAATATGATCCATAACTATAACATGATCCATAACTATAATATGATCTATAACTATAATATGATCTATAATATGATCTATAACTATAATATGATCTATAATATGATCCATAACTATAATATGATCTATAATATGATCTATAACTACAATATGATCTATAAAATGATCTATAACTATACTATGATCTATAAAATGATCTATAACTATAATATGATCTATAATATGATCTATAACTATAATATGATCTATAACTATAATATGATCCATAACTATAATATGATCCATAACTATAATATAATCTATAATATGATCTATAACTATAATATGATCTATAACTATAATATGATCCATAACTATAACATGATCCATAACTGTAATATAATCTATAACTATAATATGATCTATACTATAATATGATCTATAATATGATCTATAACATTATCTATACTATAATATGATCTATAACTATAATATGATCTATAATATGATCTACAACTATAATATGATCCATAACTATAACATGATCCATAACTATAATATGATCTATAACTATAATATGATCCATAACTATAATATGATCCATAACTATAATATAATCTATAACTATAATATGATCTATACTATAATATGATCTATAATATGATCTATAACATTATCTATACTATAATATGATCCATAACTATAACATGATCTATAACTATAATATGATCTATAACTATATTATGACCCATAACTATAATATGATCTATAATGTGATCTATAATATGATCTATACTATAATATGATCCATAACTATAACATGATCTATAACTATATTATGATCCATAACTATAATATGATCTATAATGTGATCTATAATATGATCCATAACTATAATATAATCTATAATATGATCTATAACTATAATATGATCTATAATATGATCCATAACTATAATATGATCTATAATATGAACTATAACTATAATATGATCTATAATATGATCTATAACTATAATATGATCTATAACTATAATATGATCCATAACTATAATATGATCAATAACTATAACATGATCCAAAACTATAACGTGATCCATAACTATAATATGATCCATAACTACAATATGATCTATAATATGATCTATTCTATAATATGATCTATTCTATAATATGATCTATAACTATAATATGATCTATATTATAATATGATCTATAACTATAATATGATCTATAATATGATCTACAACTATAATATGATCCATAACTATAACATGATCCATAACTATAATATGATCCATAACTATAATATGATCTATAACTATAATATGATCCATAACTATAATATGATCTATAACTATAATATGATCTATAACTATAATATGATCTATAAATATAATATGATCTATAATATGATCTATAACTATAATATGATCTATACTATAATATGATCTATAAATATAATATGATCTATAATATGATCTATAACTATAATATGATCTATAATATGATCTATACTATAATATGATCTATGAATATAATATGATCTATAATATGATCTACAATATGATCTATAATATGATCTATACCATAATATGATCTATAAATACAATATGATCTATACTATAATATGATCTATAATATGATCTATAACTATATTATGATCCATAACTATAATATGATCCATAACTATAATATGATCTATAATGTGATCTATAATATGATCTGTAATATAACTATAATATGAATAACTATAATATGATCTATAACTATAATATGATCTATAAACTATAATATGATCATAACTATAATATAACTATAATATATCTATCTATAATATGATCTATAACTATAATATGATCTATCTATAATATGATCTATAACTATAATATGATCCATAACTATAATATGATCTATATAATATGATCTATAACTATAATCCATAACTATAATATGATCCTATAATATGAACTATATATGATCCATAACTATAATATGATCTATAATGTGATCTCTAATATGATCCATAACTATAATATAATCTATAATATGATCTATAACTATAATATGATCTATAACTATAATATGATCTATAACTATAATATGATCCATAACTATAATATGATCTATAATGTGATCTATAATATGATCCATAACTATAATATAATCTATAATATGATCTATAACTATAATATGATCTATAATATGATCCATAACTATAATATGATCTATAACTATAATATGATCCATAACTACAATATGATCCATAACTATAATATGATCTATAATGTGATCTATAATATGATCCATAACTATAATATAATCTATAATATGATCTATAACTATAATTTACATTTACATTTACATTTAAGTCATTTAGCAGATGCTCTTATCCAGAGCGACTTAATAATATGATCTATAACTATAATATGATCCATAACTATAACATGATCCATAACTATAATATAATCTATAATATGATCTATAACTATAATATGATCTATAATATGATCTATAACTATAATATGATCTATAACTATAACATGATCCATAACTATAATATGATCCATAACTATAATATGATCCATAACTATAACATGATCCATAACTATAACATGATCCATAACTATAATATGATCTATAACATGATCCATAACTATAATATGATCTATAATATGATCTATAACTATAATATGATCCATAACTATAATATGATCCATAACTATAATATGATCTATGATATGATCTATAACTATAATATGGTCTATAACTACAATATGATCTATAACTATAATATGATAATATAGATCTGCCAGTCAGCCAGACTCTTCCAGATCTGCTAGTCAAGCCAGACTCTTCCAGATCTGCTAGTCAGCCAGACTCTTCCAGATCTGCCAGTCAACCAGAATCTTCCAGATCTGCCAGTCAACCAGAATCTTCCAGATCTGCCAGTCAGCCAGACTCTTCCAGATCTGCTAGTCAGCCAGACTCTTCCAGATCTGCTAGTCAGCCAGACTCTTCCAGATCTGCTAGTCAGCCAGACTCTTCCAGATCTGCTAGTCAACCAGACTCTTCCAGATCTGCCAGGCAACCAGACTCTTCCAGATCAGCTGGTCAACCAGATTCTTCCAGATCTGCCAGTCAACCAGTCTCTTCCAGATCTGCCAGTCAACCAGAATCTTCCAGATCCGCTAGTCAACCAGAATCTTCCAGATCCTCCAGCCAGCCAGGATCCACCGGAGCCTACTACCTGCCTGAGCTTCCTCTCATTACTGGGCTTCCTCTCAGTACTGGGCTTCCTCTCAGTACTGGGCTTTCTCTCAGTGCTGGGCTGCCCCTCAGTTCCGAGCTGCCCCTCAGTCCCGAGCTTCCCCTCAGTCCCGAGCTTCCTCTCAGTCCCTAGCTTCCCCTCAGTCCTGAGCTTCCCCTCAGTCCCGAGCTTCCCCTCAGTCCCGAGCTGCTTCAGTCCCGAGCTGCCCCTCAGTCACGAGCTGCTCCTCAGTTCAGTGGGGTTCTGGGTGAGGACTATTAGGCCATGGTCGGCGGCGAGGGTGGATTATCCCAGGACGCGAAGGGGAGGATCTATGACATTTATGGAGTGGGGTCCACGTCCCGAGCCGGAACCGCCACCATGGACAGAAGCCCACCCGGACCCTCCCTATGGTTTTGAGGTGCGTCCGGGAGTCCGCACCTTAGGGGGGGGGGGGTGTTCTGTCACGCCTTGGTCTTAGTATTTTGTGTTTTAGTTAATTAGTTGGTCAGGCCAGGGTGTGACATGGGTTTATGTTATTGTATTTCGTATTGTTTTTTTTTGTAGTTATTGGGATTGCGGCTGAGTAGGGGTGTTGTTTAGGTTTGACTGCCTGAGGCGGTTCTCAATCAGAGTCAGGTGATTCTCCTTGTCTCTGATTGGGAACCGTATTTAGGTAGCCTGGGTTTCACTTTGTATTTCGTGGGTGATTGTTCCTGTCTCTGTGTAGTTTCACCAGATAGGCTGTACTTAGGTTTCACGTTCCGTTTTGTTGTTTTGTATTTGTCTCAGTATTTTCATGTAATCGTCATTTGTTTCATTACAAAACACGAGTAACCAACACGCTGCATTTCGGTCGACTCTCTTTCGACAAACGAAGAACGCGGTTACAATATGATCTATAATATGATCTATAACTATAATATGATCTATAATATGATCTTAAACTATAATATGATCTATTACTATAGTATGATCTGTAATATGATCTATTACTATAATATGATCTATATATGATCTATAATAAGATCTATTACTATAATATGATCTATTTATGATCTATAATAAGATCTATTAATAGAATATGATCTATATATGATCTATAATGAGATCTATGACCTATAATATGATCTATAACTATAATAACATCTATAATATTACTATAATATGATCTATAATATAATATCTTACTATAATATGATCTATAATATGATTTATAACTATAATATGATCTATAATATAATATCTTACTATAATATGATCTATAACTAGAATATGATCTATACTATAATATGATCTACAACTATAATATGATCTATAATATGATCTATAAATATAATATAATATGATCTATATGTCACGCCTTGGTCTTAGTATTTTGTGTTTTAGTTAATTAGTTGGTCAGGCCAGGGTGTGACATGGGTTTATGTTATTGTGTTGTCGTATTGGGGTTTTTGTAGGCATTGGGATTGTGGTTGATTAGGGGTGTGTTTAGTTTAGGTTTGGCTGCCTGAGGCGGTTCTCAATCAGAGTCAGGTGATTCTTGTTGTCTCTGATGGGGAACCGTATTTAGGTAGCCTGGGTTTCACTGTATATTTTGTGGGTGATTGTTCCGGTCTCTGTGTTAGTGTTCACCAGACAGGCTGTATAGGTTTTTTTCACGTTCCGTTTGTTGTTTTTTGTATTTATAAGTTATTTCATGTATCATCATTTGTTTCATTAAAAACATGAGTAACCAACACGCTGCATTTCGGTCCGACTCTCTTTTGACAAACGAAGAACGCCGTTACAGAATCACCCACCACACACGGACCGAGCAGCGTGTTAACAGGCAGCGACAGCAGGAGCAGCGAAGGGAGGTCGTTATGGACTGCAGAAGCATGGAGTATACGACGTGGGATGAAATAGACAAGGTGGGCGGTCGACCTAGAGAGAGTGCCGGAGCCCGCCTGGGATTCGCTGGAGCAGTACGAAGAGGGCTATAGGAGAATGGAGTTGGAGAGGCAATCACGACGGCGCAGAGGAAAGCCCGTGAGTCAGCCCCAAAAATTCATTGGGGGGGGGGGGCTCAGAGGGAGAGTGGCTGAGTCAGGAGACAGACCTGAGCCAACTCTCCCTGTTTATCGTGAGGAGCCAAGGAGGAGACCAGAACCGGTGTTGGAGGTGAGCGAAGCAGAGACTGTGAAGGAGTTAATGGGGAAATTGGAGGAGAGAGTAATGAGGGAGTTGCTAGTTTGGTGCTTTAGGTACAAGATTCGTCCGACGGAGCATGTTGGGGTTTTAATGGCACCTGGGTCAGCGATCCATACTAGTCCTGAGGTGCGTGTTAGTCGGCTGGTGAAAAATGTGCCAGCCTCACGCACTAGGCCTCCTGTGTACATCCCTAGCCTTGCACGTCCTGTGCCAACACTGCTCTCAAGATCTCCAGTACGCCTTCAAGGTCCAGTCCATCCTGTGCCACCTTCACACACCAGCCCTCCGGTGGCAGCTCCCCGCACCAGGCTTCCTGTGCATGTCCTCGGCCCAGTACCACCAGTGTCAGCACCACGCATCAGGCCTACAGTGCGCCTCGCCTCTCCTGCGCTGCCGGAGCCTCCCGCCTGTTCAGCGCTGTCGAAGCCTTCCTCCTCTACAGCGCTGCTGGAGTCTCCCGCCTGTTTAGCGCTGCCGGAGCCTTCCTCCTCTCCTGTGCTGCTGGAGCCTCCCGCCTGTTTAGAGCAGCCAGAGCTGCCAGTCTGCATGGCGCAGCCAGAGCTGCCAGTCTGCATGGAGCTGCCAGTCTGCATGGAGCAGCCAGAGCTTCCAGTCTGCATGGAGCAGCCAGAGCTGCCAGTCTGCATGGAGCTGCCAGCCTGCATGGAGCTGCCAGCCTGCAAGGAGCTGCCAGTCTGCAAGGAGCTGCCAGTCTGCAAGGAGCTGCCAGTCTGCAAGGAGCTGCCAGAGCTGTTAGTCTGCATGGAGCAGCCAGAGCTGTCAGTCTGCAAGAAGCCGCCAGAGCTGTCAATCTGCATGGAGCAGCCAGAGCCGCCAGTCAGCATGAAGCAGCCAGAGCCGTCAGTCTGCCAGGATCCGCCAGTCAGCCAGACTCTTCCAGATCTGCCAGTCAGCCAGACTCTTCCAGATCTGCCAGTCAGCCAGACTCTTCCAGATCTGCCAGTCAGCCAGACTCTTCCAGATCTGCCAGTCAACCAGACTCTTCCAGATCTGCCAGTCGGCCAGACTCTTCCAGATCTGCCAGTCAACCAGACTCTTCCAGATCTACTAGTCAACCAGACTATTCCAGATCTGCTAGTCAACCAGACTCTTCCAGATCTGCTAGTCAACCAGACTCTTCCAGATCCGCCAGTCAGCCAGGATCTGCCAGAACTGCCAGCCAGCCAGGATCTGCCGGATTCAAATGCCTGGCTGGGCTTCCTCTCAGTGCTGGGCTTCCTTTCAGTGCTGGGCTTCCTCTCAGTGCTGGGCTTCCTCTGTTCCAAGCTGCCCCTCTATCCCGAGCTGCCCCTCTGTCCCGAGCTGCCCTTCTGTCCCGAGCTGCCCCTCTGTCTCGAGCTGCCCCTCAGTCCAGTGGGGTTCTGGGTGAGGACTACTAGGCCATGGTCGGCGGCGAGGGTGGATTATCCCAGGAGTCGTAGGGGAGGAACTATGACATTAATGGAGTGGGGTCCACGTCCCGAGCCGGAACCGCCACCATGGACGGACGCCCACCCGGACCCTCCCTATGGTTTTGAGGTGCATCCGGGAGTCCGCACCTTAGGGGGGGGTTCTGTCACGCCTTGGTCTTAGTATTTTGTGTTTTAGTTAATTAGTTGGTCAGGCCAGGGTGTGACATGGGTTTATGTTATTGTGTTGTCGTATTGGGGTTTTTGTAGGCATTGGGATTGTGGTTGATTAGGGGTGTGTTTAGTTTAGGTTTGGCTGCCTGAGGCGGTTCTCAATCAGAGTCAGGTGATTCTTGTTGTCTCTGATGGGGAACCGTATTTAGGTAGCCTGGGTTTCACTGTATATTTTGTGGGTGATTGTTCCTGTCTCTGTGTTAATATTCACCAGACAGGCTGTATAGGTTTTTTCACGTTCCGTTTGTTGTTTTTTGTATTTATAAGTTATTTCATGTATTGTCATTTGTTTCATTAAAAACATGAGTAACCAACACGCTGCATTTCGGTCCGACACTCTTTCGACAAACGAAGAACGCCGTTACACTATAACTATAATATGATCTATAAATATAATATGATGTATAATAAGATCTATAACTATAATATGATCTATAAATATAATATGAACTATAAATATAGTATGATCTGGACACATATGGTGTTCATACTTGAGTACTATTGTTTGTACAGATGTACGTGGTACCTTCAGGCGTTTGGACATTGCTCCCAAGGATGAACTAGACTTGTGGAGGTCTACAATTTTATTTCTGAGGTCCTGGCTGATTTCTTTTGATTTTCCCATGACGTCAAGCAAAGAGGCACTGAGTTTGAAGGTAGGCCTTGAAATACATCCACAGGTACACCTCCAATTGACTCAAATGATGCCAATTAGCCTATCAGAATCTTCGTAAGCCATGACATAATTTTCTGGAATGTTCCAAGCTGTTTAAAGGCACAATCAACTTTGTGTATGTAAACTACTGACCCAATGGAATTGTGATTCTGTGAATTATAAATGAAATAATCTGTCTGTAAACAATTGTTCGAAAAGTTACTTGTGTCATGCACAAAAGTAGATGTCCTAACCGACTTGGCAAAACTATAGCTTGTTAACAAGACATTTGTGTAGCGGTTTAAAAAACAAGTTTTAATGACTCCACAACCTAATTGTATGTTAACTTCTGACTTCAACTGTACGTTCACATGCTAGTCGAATGTAGGAAACTATGACATTTCCAACTTGCTAACTGGTTGTAGTTACACGTGCCGTGTTCAGCAAGTCGAAAACGTCTGAGTTTCTTAGTTCCGACGAGCATGTGAACACGGCCATACTGTATTACTTCAATGACCTCAACTACTACGTACCCCTGCACATTGACTCAGTACTGCTACTCCTCGTTTATAGCCTCGTTATTACCTCATCTACTACGTAACCCTGCAAATTGACTCAGTACTGCTACTCCTTGTTTATAGCCTCGTTATTACCTCAACTACTACGTACCCCTGCACATTGACTCAGTACTGCTACTCCTCGTTTAAAGCCTCGTTATTACCTCAACTACTACGTACCCCTGCACATTGACTCAGTACTGCTACTCCTCATATATAGCCTCGTTATTACCTCAACTACTACGTACCCCTGCACATTGACTCAGTACTTCCTGTATTCAGCCTCGTTATTACCTCAACTACTACGTACCTCTGCATATTGACTCAGTACTTCCTGTATAAAGCCTCGTTATTACCTCAACTACTACGTACCCCTGCACATTGACTCAGTACTGCTACTCCTCGTTTAAAGCCTCGTTATTACCTCAACTACTACGTACCCCTGCACATTGACTCAGTACTACTGCTCCTCGTTTAAAGCCTTGTTATTACCTCAACTACTACGTACCTCTGCACATTGACTCAGTGCTTCCTGTATAAAGCCTCGTTATTACCTCAACTACTACAAACCCCTGCACATTGACTCAGTACTGCTACTCCTTGTTTATAGCCTCGTTATTACCTCAACTACTACGTACCCCTTCACATTGACTCAGTACTGCTACTCCTCGTTTAAAGTCTCGTTATTACCTCAACTACTACGTACCCCTGCACATTGACTCAGTGCTTCCTGTATAAAGCCTCGTTATTACCTCAACTACTACGAACCCCTGCACATTGACTCAGTACTGCTACTCCTTGTTTATAGCCTCGTTATTACCTCAACTACTACGAACCCCTGCACATTGACTCAGTACTTCCTGTATTCAGCCTCGTTATTGTTTGTATTGTGTTACTATTTCCTTTTTTATTTAGCAAATATTTCTTCCTTTTTAACTCTGCGTTGTTGGGAATAGGCTGGTAAAGTAAGTATTTCACTGTAAAGTCTACACCTGTCGTTACTCTATACCTGTCGTTACGCTACACCTGTCGTTACTCTACACCTGTCGTTACGCTACACCCGTCGTTACTCTACACGCGTCGTTACTCTACACCTGTCGTTACTCTACACCTGTTGTTAAGCTACACCTGTTGTTACTCTACACCTGTTGTTAAGCTACACGTGTTGTTACTCTACACCTGTTGTTACTCTACACCTGTTGTTACTCTACACCTGTTGTTAAGCTACACCTGTGGTTAAGCTACACCTGTCGTTACTCTACACCTGTTGTTAAGCTACACCTGTTGTTAAGCTACACCCGTCGTTACTCTACACCTGTCGTTACTCTACACCTGTCGTTATTCTACACCTGTCGTTACTCTACACCTGTTGTTAAGCTACACCTGTTGTTACTCTACACCTGTTGTTAAGCTACACCTGTTGTTAAGCTACACCCGTCGTTACTCTACACCTGTCGTTACTCTACACATGTCGTTACTCTACACCTGTCGTTACTCTACACCTGTTGTTAAGCTACACCTGTTGTTACGCTACACCTGTCGTTACTCTACACCCGTCGTTTCTCTACACCTGTTGTTACTCTACACCTGTTGTTACTCTACACCTGTCGTTACTCTACACCTGTTGTTACTCTACACCTGTTGTTACTCTACACCTGTCGTTACTCTACACCTGTCGTTAAGCTACACCTGTCGTTACTCTACACCTGTCGTTACTCTACACCTGTCGTTACTCTACACCTGTTGTTACTCTACACCTGTTGTTAAGCTACACCTGTCGTTACGCTACACCTGTCGTTACTCTACACCCGTCGTTACTCTACACCTGTCGTTACTCTACACCTGTTGTTACTCTACACCTGTCGTTACTCTACACCTGTCGTTACTCTACACCTGTTGTTACTCTACACCTGTTGTTACTCTACACCTGTTGTTACTCTACACCTGTCATTACTCTACACCTGTTGTTAAGCTACACCTGTCGTTACTCTACACCTGTTGTTACTCTACACCTGTCGTTACTCTACACCCGTCGTTACTCTACACCTGTTGTATTCGACGCGTGTGAACATTAAAATGCGAAGGGAAACGAGGTAATTGTGATGGTAGCCATTTTGACGAAACCTAAAAAAGATTAACCTCCACACGTGGTACCATTGAAAAGCCCAGAATGTCCTCTCAAAGGTACAACAGGACCTGACACAGTGGCTAGCATACCAAACACTAATTTCCATTAGAGAAGATGAATAGCAGGTTCTCAGGAGGATATAACAGTAATGTGTTATTTGATAAGATCAGGTATTGACTTTAGAGAGAGAGAGCCAGGTCCCAAGGTGCCCTCTGAACCACAGTCTGCTAGGCTATGTTCCAAATCAATCCCTACCCCCTAGACACTACCCCCTAGACACTACCACCTAGACATTAACCCCTAGACACTACTCCCTAGACCCTACATACTACCCCTTAGACACTACCCCCTATATACTACCCCCTAGACACTACCCCCTAGACACTACCCCCTAGACACTACACCCTATATACTACCCCCTAGACCCTACATACTACCCCTTAGACACTACCCTCTATATACTACCCCCTAGACACTACCACCTAGACACTACCCCCTAGACACTACACCCTAGACACTACACCCTAGACACTACACCCTAGACACTACACCCTAGACACTACACCCTAGACACTACACCCTAGACACTACACCCTAGACACTACCACCTAGACACTACACCCTATATACTACCACCTAGACACTACACCCTATATACTACACCCTATATACTACACCCTAGACCCTTCCACATTATTATATATTTTTTTTTTACCCCTTTTTCTCCCCAATTTCGTGGTATCCAATTGTTGTAGTAGCGACTATCTTGTCTCATCGCTCCAACTCCCGTACGGGCTCGGGAGAGGCGAAGGTTGAAAGTCATGCGTCCTCCGAAACGTACTGCTTCTTAACACAGCGCTCATCCAACCCGGAAGCCAGGCGCACCAATGTGTCGGAGGAAACACCGTGCACCTGGCAACCTTGGTTAGGGCGCACTGCGCCCGGCCCGCCACAGGAGTCGCTGGTGCGCGATGAGACAAGGACATCCCTACCGACCAAGCCCTCCCAAACCCGGACGACGCTAGGCCAATTGTGCGTCACCCCACGGACCTCCCGGTCGCGGGCCGGTTTACGACAGAGCCTGGGCACGAACCCAGGGACTCTGATGGCACAGCTGGCGCTGCAGTACAGCGCCCTTACCCACTGCGCCACATGGGAGGCCAAGGCTTCATGACATTGATCTGCAACAGCAGCTGCTCTCCGGTTTGACGGCTCCAACACAGTTCCACCTCCGACACCGTCTAAACATCCGCTGTGGCTGTCTGCTATCACCGGTTACAGCTTGATCTGATTGAAGCTAACACAACCCCCCTCTACACAACCCCCCTCTACACACAACCCCCCTCTACACAACCCTCCTCTACCCAACCCCCTCTACACAACCCCCCTCTACACAATCCTCCCTCTACACAAACCCCCTCTACACAACCCCCCTCTACACAATCCTCCTCTACCCAACCCCCTCTACACAACCCCCTCTACACAATCCTCCCTCTACACAACCCCCTCTACACACAACCCCCTCTACACAACCCTCCTCTACCCAACCCCCTCTACACAACCCCCCTACACAATCCTCCCTCTACACAAACCCCCTATACACAACCCCCTCTACACAATCCTCCCTCTACACAAACCCCCTCTACACAACCCCCCTCTACACAACCCCCCTCTACACAACCCCCCTCTACACAACCCCCCTCTACACAACCCCCTCCACACAACCACCCCTCTACACTACCCCCTCTACACAACCCCCTCTACACAACCACCCTTCACACAACCACCCCTCTACACAACCCCCCTTCCACACAACCCCCCTCTACACAACCACCTCTACATGTGCAACATTGAATCGGATCTCAACCCTTCTCATAAAAGTAGGTCTTTACCTGGTTGTAACAGAGACCACCTGGTTGTAACAGAGACCACCTGGTAGTA
Source organism: Oncorhynchus masou masou (assembly GCF_036934945.1). Lineage (NCBI taxonomy): Eukaryota > Metazoa > Chordata > Actinopteri > Salmoniformes > Salmonidae > Oncorhynchus > Oncorhynchus masou. The sequence continues at coordinate 85,261,656 of NC_088220.1, read as the reverse complement.
ACAGAGACCACCTGGTAGTAACAGAGACCACCTGGTAGTAACAGAGACCATCTGGTAGTAACAGAGACCATCTGGTAGTAACAGAGACCACCTAGTTGTAACAGATACCATCTGGTAGTAACAGAGACCCCCTGGTTGTAACAGAGACCATCTGGTTGTAACATCTGGTTGTAACAGAGACCACCTGGTTGTAACAGAGACCACCTGGTTGTAACAGTTTATAACCTCTAAACCCCTCTGTTGCACAGTTTATAACCTCTAAACCCCTCTGTTGCACAGTTTATAACCTCTAAACCCCTCTGTTCCACAGTTTATAACCTCTAAACCCATCGGTTGCACAGTTTGACCTCTAAACCCCTCTGTTTATAACCTCTAAACCCCTCTGTTCCACAGTTTATAACCTCTAAACCCATCTGTTGCACAGTTTGACCTCTAAACCCCTCTGTTGCACAGTTTGACCTCTAACCCCCTCTGTTGCACAGTTTGACCTCTAACCCCCTCTGTTCCACAGTTTATAACATCTAACCCCCTCTGTTCCACAGTTTATAACATCTAACCCCCTCTGTTTCACAGTTTATAACCTCTAAACCCCTCTGTTGCACAGTTTGACCTCTAAACCCCTCTGTTGCACAGTTTATAACCTCTAAACCCCTCTGGTCCACAGTTTATAACCTCTAAACCCCTCTGTTCCACAGTTTATAACCTCTAAACCCCTCTGTTTATAACCTCTAAACCCCTCTGTTTATAACCTCTGACCCCTCAGTTTATAACCTCTAACCCCTCAGTTTATAACCTCTAACCCCTCAGTTTATAACCTCTAACCCCTCTGTTTATAACCTCTAAACCCTTCTGTTTATAACCACTAAACTCCCCTGTTCCACAGTAATGGTTATGAGCAGCTTTATGGCATTAGCTAAACCAGACCAGACTAAACTTCTAGAGGCCTTACACTGTTTTTATTGACAACACTGTTTTTTTCTGTTTTTTTATTGACAAATGTATTTTTTTTTTATTGACAACAGTGAGTGAACACTTACTCCGTAATACCTGGCTGTACTCACCGGCATTCACCCCCCTCCCACGCTACTAAACGAATGAGAAGAAAAAGTCCTCCAAGAGCATCTAACGACCCTGAGTGGTTATGTATGATAACATTGGTAAAATCAGACTAGCTCTCTGCTGCCACCTGGTGTTTAATGAATGACAACAGTTTGTGACAGCCTAAAACGCAGAACTGCTGGCCCATGTTGACTCCAATCCTTCCCACAGTTGTGTCAAGTTGGCTGGATGTCCTTTGGTGGGGGGTCCATTCTTGATACAAACAGGAAACTGTTGAGCGTGAAAAACCTAGCGACGTTGCAGTTCTTGACACAAACCGGTGCACCTGGCATCTACTACCATTCTCCGTTCAAAGACAGTTAAATCTTTTGTCGCGCCCATTCACCCTCTGAAAGGCACCCACACACAATCCATGTCTCAATTATCTCAAGACTTAAAAATCCTTCTTACCCCGCCATGTTGACCTCCTCCATGCCCAGGGACTTGACCAGACACGCCCGATGATGGCTGAACTGGTCAAACGTGTGCTTCCCATGATACCTTCCTATTCCACTCTGACTCCCAAAGACACGCTACCCTCCAACTCAGTCCCAAGGACACTCTACCCTCCAACTCAGTCCCAAAGACACGCTAAGCCTCCAACTCAGTCCCAAGGACACGCTACCCTCCAACTCAGCCCCAAAGACACGCTAAGCCTCCAACTCAGCCCCAAAGACACACTACCCTTCAACTCAGTCCCAAGGACACGCTACCCTCCAACTCAGTCCCAAGGACACGCTACCCTCCAACTCAGCCCCAAAGACACGCTAAGCCTCCAACTCAGCCCCAAAGACACACTACCCTTCAACTCAGTCCCAAGGACACGCTACCCTCCAACTCAGCCCCAAAGACACGCTACCCTTCAACTCAGTCCCAAGGACACGCTACCCTCCAACTCAGCCCCAAAGACACGCTACCCTCCAACTCAGCCCCAAAGACACGCTACCCTCCAACTCAGTCCCAAGGACACGCTACCCTCCAACTCAGTCCCAAGGACACTCTACCCTTCAACTCAGCCCCAAAGACACGCTACCCTCCAACTCAGTCCCAAAGACACGCTACCCTCCAACTCAGTCCCAAGGACACGCTACCCTCCAACTCAGTCCCAAGGACACGCTACCCTCCAACTCAGTCCCAAAGACACGCTACCCTCCAACTCAGTCCCAAAGACACGCTACCCTCCGACTCAGTCCCAAAGACACGCTACCCTCCGACTCAGTCCCAAAGACACGCTACCCTCCGACTCAGTCCCAAGGACACGCTACCCTCCGACTCAGTCCCAAGGACACGCTACCCTCCAACTCAGTCCCAAAGACACGCTACCCTCCAACTCAGTCCCAAGGACACGCTACCCTCCAACTCAGTCCCAAAGACACGCTACCCTCCAACTCAGTCCCAAAGACACGCTACCCTCCAACTCAGTCCCAAAGACACGCTACCCTCCAACTCAGCCCCAAAGACACGCTACCCTTCAACTCAGTCCCAAGGACACGCTACCCTCCAACTCAGTCCCAAGGACACGCTACCCTCCGACTCAGTCCCAAAGACACGCTACCCTCCGACTCAGTCCCAAAGACACGCTACCCTCTGACTCAGTCCCAAGGACACGCTACCCTCCTACTCAGTCCCAAAGACACGCTACCCTCTGACTCAGTCCCAAGGACACGCTACCCTCCAACTCAGTCCCAAAGACACACTACCCTCCGACTCAGTCCCAAGGACACGCTACCCTCCAACTCAGTCCCAAAGACACGCTACCCTCTGACTCAGTCCCAAGGACACGCTACCCTCCAACTCAGTCCCAAAGACACACTACCCTCCGACTCAGTCCCAAGGACACGCTACCCTCCAACTCAGTCCCAAAGACACACTACCCTCCGACTCAGTCCCAAGGACACACTACCCTCCGACTCAGTCCCAAAGACACACTACCCTCCGACTCAGTCCCAAGGACACGCTACCCTCCAACTCAGTCCCAAAGACACACTACCCTCAGACTCAGTCCCAAGGACACACTACCCTCCGACTCAGTCCCAAAGACACACTACCCTCCAACTCAGTCCCAAAGACACGCTACCCTCCGACTCAGTCCCAAGGACACGCTACCCTCTGACTCAGTCCCAAGGACACGCTACCCTCCAACTCAGTCCCAAAGACACACTACCCTCCAACTCAGTCCCAAAGACACACTACCCTCCAACTCAGTCCCAAAGACACGCTACCCTCCAACTCAGTCCCAAGGACACGCTACCCTCCAACTCAGTCCCAAAGACACACTACCCTCCAACTCAGTCCCAAAGACACGCTACCCTCCAACTCAGTCCCAAAGACACGCTACCCTCCGACTCAGTCCCAAAGACACGCTACCCTCCGACTCAGTCCCAAAGACACGCTACCCTCTGACTCAGTCCCAAGGACACGCTACCCTCCAACTCAGTCCCAAAGACACGCTACCCTCTGACTCAGTCCCAAGGACACGCTACCCTCCAACTCAGTCCCAAAGACACACTACCCTCCGACTCAGTCCCAAGGACACGCTACCCTCCAACTCAGTCCCAAAGACACGCTACCCTCTGACTCAGTCCCAAGGACACGCTACCCTCCAACTCAGTCCCAAAGACACACTACCCTCCGACTCAGTCCCAAGGACACGCTACCCTCCAACTCAGTCCCAAAGACACACTACCCTCCGACTCAGTCCCAAGGACACACTACCCTCCGACTCAGTCCCAAAGACACACTACCCTCCGACTCAGTCCCAAGGACACGCTACCCTCCAACTCAGTCCCAAAGACACACTACCCTCCGACTCAGTCCCAAGGACACACTACCCTCCGACTCAGTCCCAAAGACACACTACCCTCCAACTCAGTCCCAAAGACACGCTACCCTCTGACTCAGTCCCAAGGACACGCTACCCTCCAACTCAGTCCCAAAGACACACTACCCTCCAACTCAGTCCCAAAGACACACTACCCTCCAACTCAGTCCCAAAGACACACTACCCTCCAACTCAGTCCCAAGGACACGCTACCCTCCAACTCAGTCCCAAAGACACACTACCCTCCAACTCAGTCCCAAAGACACGCTACCCTCTGACTCAGTCCCAAGGACACGCTACCCTCCAACTCAGTCCCAAAGACACGCTACCCTCTGACTCAGTCCCAAAGAAAAGCCTAGCAACGTTGCAGTTCTTGACACAATCCGGTGCTCTTGGCACCTACTACCATTCTCTGTTCAAAGGCAGTTAAATCTTTTGTTACGCCCTCTGAATGGCACACATACCAATCCATGTCTCAATTATCTCAAGGCTTAAAAATCCTTCTTTTAACATGTCTCCTCCTCTTCATCTACACTGATTTGAAGTGGATTTAACAGGTGACATCAATAAGGGATCATAGTTTTCACCTGGATTCACCTGGTCAGTCTGTGTCATGGAAAGAGCAGGTGTTCCTAATGTTTTGTACACTCAAGTCTATATTGTATGGTATGTCTGTCCCATATGGTATGCTATTTTCAGTATATGTAGTGCACTACTTTTGACTAGAGCTCTATGGGCGCTGTTCAAAAGTAGTGCACTGAATCGGGAATAGTGTGTCATATGGGTGTATTCGGAGACGACACAAAGGCACATTGAATTACATTGAATTGACGTTATTGTACGAGCCAGATAGGGTTTCCAGGTGCAGCAGGAGAATTAAAAACAACAGATGACCGTTGCATTTTACGAGCAGCCATTTTACCCCTCTACTACCACCACCATCCACTTCAAAAGGAAAGAGGCAAACAACATTTCTCTAACACTGGGGCATATGCGTCAACGTTTTATGTGTGCGGAACATTAAGGCCTACTTTGCTCTAAAAACCTGGTTTTCCATACAGTAGTTCATTGATTAGCCTACTTCATCTTTTTAACTGTAGTTAAGTGATATAACTTCATGAATAGTATTATATAATGCCGTTAAAAAAATTAAACATTAATTTGATACAAATTCATACAACAGAAGTATTTTTTTAAATGAAGACATGGATGGTACAGACTAAAGAAACTCACATAATACCTTGACAATAATGTATTGGTGTCTCTACTCTTTCCCAAAATTACCAGTTTTTCCTGAGAAAGGTAGGAAGATTCCCGGAATCATAAGGGAAGAAGCAGGAAATACGAAATCCTCCAATAAGGATTTCTGGAATGCCGGTAGATTTTGGGGAAGTTACCTAAATGTGCAACCTTAACTTCACTGTGTCTATCCATCAATCACAAACAGGTGCAGCTGACACCGGCCGCTAGTATTAGAATCACAGTCAGGGCGACCAGGAGTCCCAGAGCCACAATGGACGCCGTGACGGCCCAGATGTAGGTGCCCTTGGAGAAGTCAACCAGTGGGGTCCTCATGGCCAGCCTGACCCTGCGAACCTTCTGGTGGTTCTGGGGTGGATACCGCACCATGTGGACCTCCTCCATGCCCAGGGACTTGACCAGACACGCCCGATGATGGCTGAACTGGTCAAAGGTGTGCTTCCCATGATACCTTCCTGTTCCACTCTGACCTGTGGAATGGGGTTAGAGATGTTAGACGTTATGATGTTAAAGTTTCCCAGGTTTACCGGAAATCCCTGTTGGAAGATTCCCGGAATCAGGAGGGACTAAACAGGAAATCCAGGAATCTTCCAACCAGGATTTCGGGCAAACCTGGAACATTTGGGAAAGTTGCTGGAATTTTTCAACCATAGTCCAAATTCAAGGATTCCCTATGTTGGCAACTGTATACCGCTTTCCATTCCAGCAAACCTTTTCTATTATTGTTAGGATATATGCGAAAGCAGTCAGGTGGCTCTCTGATTCAGAGGGGTTGGGGGTTAAATGCGGAAGACACATTTTGGTTGATTCAGTTGTGCAACTGACTAGGCATCCCCTTTCCAATAAAAGACAGAACTAATTTTTCAGTTCTTTGACAATCTTTAAACAAACAAAGATAAATCATAGAATTAGATTAGAATGAAATTATAGATTAAAACGGAAGATCAGAAAAAAAACACATCTAGCAAGCAAACAGCAGCCCGCCATGTGCAAAAATCAGTGGCTCGTCGTCATTACAGAGGATCGGTGATGGCAAACTGACACCGCTAACAACAGTCGGGGTGGGGGGCTTACACCACCAGGGTTGTGAGTTTAGTTACAGTGTCGGACACACAAAGACATTATTCTAAAGCCAGGGAAACCAGGCACAGGGACATGTCTTTCGTTGAATGTACGTCGGCCAATACAGGTACAGACTGGCTAGCGCCAGATTTGCCAAAGTCTCCAACAGGTGCAGTTCAAGCCACCAGCAATTAGCAGGATGGCAGTCAAGGTGACCAGGAGACCGAAAGCAAAGACTGTTGCTGTCACGGCCCAGATGTAGGTTTTCCTAGAGAAGTCGACCAGTGGCGTCCTCATGGCCAGCCTGACCCTGCGAGCCTTCTGGCGGTTCTGGGGAGGGTACCGCACCATGTTGACCTCCTCCATGCCCAGGGACTTGACCAGACACGCCCGATGATGGCTGAACTGGTCAAAGGTGTGCTTTCCATGATACCTTCCTGTTCCACTCTGACCTGTGGGGTTCATAGGTCACAGGGCTAGGGTCAGATGAGGGGTCAAAGGGTCATGGGACTTGTTAAGGATTAGATGTTAGCTGCATGACGCTCTAGCAGCACTTCTTCAACTCAGTCCCAAGAACACGCTACCTTCCGACTCAGTCCCAAGGACACGCTACCCTCCGACTCAGTCCCAAGGACACGCTACCCTCCGACTCAGTCCCAAGGACCCGCTACCCTCCGACTCAGTCCCAAGGACCCGCTACCCTCCGACTCAGTCCCAAGGACACCGCTACCCTCCGACTCAGTCCCAAGGACACTCTACCCTCCGCCTCAGTCCCAAGGACACTCTACCCTCCGCCTCAGTCCCAAGGACACTCTACCCTCCGACTCAGTCCCAAGGACACTCTACCCTCCGACTCAGTCCCAAGGACACTCTACCCTCCGGCTCAGTCCCAAGGACACTCTACCCTCCGGCTCAGTCCCAAGGACGCTGGATTATCTCTGTGGTAATTTATCTCCTAAAGAGGATCTCTATATGGATTATCTCTATGGTAATTTATCTCCTAAAGAGGATCTCTATATGGATTATCTCTGTGGTAACTTGTCCCCTAAAGAGGGTCTCTATATGGATTATCTCTATGGTAACATGTCCCCTAAAGAGGATCTATATGGATTATCTCTGTGGTAACTTGTCTCCTAAAGAGGATCTCTATATGGATTATCTCTATGGTAACTTGTCTCCTAAAGAGGATCTCTATATGGATTATCTCTATGGTAACTTGTCTCCTAAAGAGGATCTCTATATTGATGTATTATTTCTGTGTATTGTATCTGTACAGGATGAACTCTGAATTACTCAAAGGGGGTTTATGTTCCTCTCAGGAATGCTGTTCTACTTACATCTACCTCCCCCCCTCATCACACCAGCCTTTAGATGCTGTTCTATTTACATTAGTCTCACCCCCTCATCACACCAGCCTTTAGATGCTGTTCTATTTACATTAGTCTCACCCCCTCATCACACCAGCCTTTAGATGCTGTTCTATTTACATTAGTCTCACCCCCTAATCACACCAGCCTTTAGATGCTGTTCTATTTACATCTACCTCCCCCCCTCATCACACCAGCCTTTAGATGCTGTTCTATTTACATTAGTCTCACCCCCTCATCACACCAGCCTTTAGATGCTGTTCTATTTACATTAGTCTCACCCCCTCATCACACCAGCCTTTAGATGCTGTCCTATTTACATTAGTCTCACCCTCATCACACCAGCCTTTAGATGCTGTTCTATTTACATCGGCCTCACCCCCCCATCACACCAGCCTTTAGATGCTGTTCTATTTACATCGGTCTCACCCCCTCATCACACCAGCCTTTAGATGCTGTTCTATTTACATTAGTCTCACCCCCTCATCACACCAGCCTTTAGATGCTGTTCTATTTACATTAGTCTCACCCCCTCATCACACCAGCCTTTAGATGCTGTTCTATTTACATTAGTCTCCCCCCTCATCACACCAGCCTTTAGATGCTGTTCTATTTACATTAGTCTCACCCCCTCATCACACCAGCCTTTAGATGCTGTTCTATTTACATTAGTCTCCCCCTCATCACACCAGCCTTTAGATGCTGTTCTATTTACATTAGTCTCACCCCCTCATCACACCAGCCTTTAGATGCTGTTCTATTTACATTAGTCTCACCCCCTCATCACACCAGCCTTTAGATGCTGTTCTATTTACATTAGTCTCACCCCCTCATCACACCAGCCTTTAGATGCTGTTCTATTTACATCGGCCTCACCCCCATCACACCAGCCTTTAGATGCTGTTCTATTTACATCGGTCTCACCCCCTCATCACACCAGCCTTTAGATGCTGTTCTATTTACATTAGTCTCACCCCCTCATCACACCAGCCTTTAGATGCTGTTCTATTTACATTAGTCTCACCCCCTCATCACACCAGCCTTTAGATGCTGTCCTATTTACATTAGTCTCACCCCCTCATCACACCAGCCTTTAGATGCTGTTCTATTTACATTAGTCTCACCCCCTCATCACACCAGCCTTTAGATGCTGTTCTATTTACATTAGTCTCACCCCCTCATCACACCAGCCTTTAGATGCTGTTCTATTTACATCGGCCTCACCCCCATCACACCAGCCTTTAGATGCTGTTCTATTTACATCGGTCTCACCCCCTCATCACACCAGCCTTTAGATGCTGTTCTATTTACATTAGTCTCACCCCCTCATCACACCAGCCTTTAGATGCTGTTCTATTTACATCGGTCTCACCCCCTCATCACACCAGCCTTTAGATGCTGTTCTATTTACATTAGTCTCCCCCTCATCACACCAGCCTTTAGATGCTGTTCTATTTACATTAGTCTCTCCCCCCCTCATCACACCAGCCTTTAGATGCTGTTCTATTTACATTAGTCTCACCCCCTCATCACACCAGCCTTTAGATGCTGTTCTACTTACATTAGTCTCACCCCCTCATCACACCAGCCTTTAGATGCTGTTCTATTTACATTAGTCTCACCCCCTCATCACACCAGCCTTTAGATGCTGTTCTATTTACATTAGTCTCACCCCCTCATCACACCAGCCTTTAGATGCTGTTCTATTTAAATTAGTCTCACCCCCTCATCACACCAGCCTTTAGATGCTGTTCTATTTACATTAGTCTCACCCCCTCATCACACCAGCCTTTAGATGCTGTTCTATTTACATTAGTCTCACCCCCTCATCACACCAGCCTTTAGATGCTGTTCTATTTACATTAGTCTCACCCCTCATCACACCAGCCTTTAGATGCTGTTCTATTTACATTAGTCTCACCCCCTCATCACACCAGCCTTTAGATGCTGTTCTATTTACATTAGTCTCACCACCTCATCACACCAGCCTTTAGATGCTGTCCTATTTACATTAGTCTCACCCCCTCATCACACCAGCCTTTAGATGCTGTTCTATTTACATTAGTCTCACCCCCTCATCACACCAGCCTTTAGATGCTGTTCTATTTACATTAGTCTCACCCCCTCATCACACCAGCCTTTAGATGCTGTTCTATTTACATTAGTCTCACCCCCTCATCACACCAGCCTTTAGATGCTGTTCTATTTACATTAGTCTCACTTCCTCATCACACCAGCCTTTAGATGCTGTCCTATTTACATTAGTCTCACCCCCTCATCACACCAGCCTTTAGATGCTGTTCTATTTACATTAGTCTCACCCCCTCATCACACCAGCCTTTAGATGCTGTTCTATTTACATTAGTCTCACCCCCTCATCACACCAGCCTTTAGATGCTGTTCTATTTACATTAGTCTCACCCCCTCATCACACCAGCCTTTAGATGCTGTTCTATTTACATTAGTCTCACCCCCTCATCACACCAGCCTTTAGATGCTGTTCTATTTACATTAGTCTCACCCCCTCATCACACCAGCCTTTAGATGCTGTTCTATTTACATTAGTCTCACCCCCTCATCACACCAGCCTTTAGATGCTGTCCTATTTACATCGGCCTCACCCCCTCATCACACCAGCCTTTAGATGCTGTTCTATTTACATTAGTCTCACCCCTCATCACACCAGCCTTTAGATGCTGTTCTATTTACATTAGTCTCACCCCTCATCACACCAGCCTTTAGATGCTGTCCTATTTACATTAGTCTCCCCCTCATCACACCAGCCTTTAGATGCTGTTCTATTTACATTAGTCTCACCCCCTCATCACACCAGCCTTTAGATGCTGTTCTATTTACATTAGTCTCACCCCCTCATCACACCAGCCTTTAGATGCTGTTCTATTTACATTAGTCTCACCCCCTCATCACACCAGCCTTTAGATGCTGTTCTATTTACATCGGTCTCACCCCCTCATCACACCAGCCTTTAGATGCTGTTCTATTTACATTAGTCTCACCCCCTCATCACACCAGCCTTTAGATGCTGTTCTATTTACATTAGTCTCACCCCCTCATCACACCAGCCTTTAGATGCTGTTCTATTTACATCGGCCTCACCCCCTCATCACACCAGCCTTTAGATGCTGTTCTATTTACATTAGTCTCACCCCCTCATCACACCAGCCTTTAGATGCTGTTCTATTTACATTAGTCTCACCCCCTCATCACACCAGCCTTTAGATGCTGTTCTATTTACATTAGTCTCACCCCTCATCACACCAGCCTTTAGATGCTGTTCTATTTACATTAGTCTCACCCCCTCATCACACCAGCCTTTAGATGCTGTTCTATTTACATTAGTCTCACCCCCTCATCACACCAGCCTTTAGATGCTGTTCTATTTACATCGGTCTCACCCCCTCATCACACCAGCCTTTAGATGCTGTTCTATTTACATTAGTCTCACCCCCTCATCACACCAGCCTTTAGATGCTGTTCTATTTACATTAATCTCACCCCCTCATCACACCAGCCTTTAGATGCTGTCCTATTTACATTAGTCTCACCCCCTCACCACACCAGCCTTTAGATGCTGTTCTATTTACATTAGTCTCACCCCTCATCACACCAGCCTTTAGATGCTGTTCTATTTACATTAGTCTCACCCCTCATCACACCAGCCTTTAGATGCTGTTCTATTTACATCGGCCTCACCCCCTCATCACACCAGCCTTTAGATGCTGTTCTATTTACATTAGTCTCACCCCTCATCACACCAGCCTTTAGATGCTGTCCTATTTACATTAGTCTCACCCCTCATCACACCAGCCTTTAGATGCTGTTCTATTTACATTAGTCTCACCCCTCATCACACCAGCCTTTAGATGCTGTTCTATTTACATTAGTCTCACCCCCTCATCACACCAGCCTTTAGATGCTGTTCTATTTACATTAGTCTCACCCCCTCATCACACCAGCCTTTAGATGCTGTTCTATTTACATTAGTCTCACCCCTCATCACACCAGCCTTTAGATGCTGTTCTATTTACATCGGCCTCACCCCCCTCATCACACCAGCCTTTAGATGCTGTTCTATTTACATTAGTCTCACCCCCTCATCACACCAGCCTTTAGATGCTGTTCTATTTACATTAGTCTCACCCCCTCATCACACCAGCCTTTAGATGCTGTTCTATTTACATTAGTCTCACCCCCTCATCACACCAGCCTTTAGATGCTGTGACACCCTGAGGAGATTGTTGGGCCTGGGGGTGTTTAGGTTACTGTAAACTTGGTATTGTTTGATTGGTCAATGGTGCTTGGTTTTGGGTTGAGAAGGTTCCACCTTCAGATGTTCTACAGGTAATGAAATGCATTGGTTCTCTCTCTTATCCTGTATCCAGGTTGTATGATCAATTCTTGCTTCCTAGAATTCTCGGCCTCTGGCCTAGTGAGTGTCTCGTTGTTCATGCTTTGTCCTATAAGTTAACTGTAGGATCTATGTGGTTGGAATAATGCCTTGTAACGCTTGTTGATGTTTGGAACTTAAGCTTCCTGCCTGGTATGTTCATCCATTCATTGTTCAATGTTAATTAATCATCTGCCTTTGATGTAGACAATTCTCAGACCCATTCTTGTTCAATGTTAATTAACCATCTGCCTTTGATGTAGACAATTCTCAGATCCATTCATTGTTCAATGTTAATTAACCATCTGCCTTTGATGTAGACAATTCTCAGACCCATTCATTGTTCAATGTTAATTAACCATCTGCCTTTGATGTAGACAATTCTCAGACCCATTCTTGTTAGTCAACGTCAACTCATTGTCTAATGCTTGCTTGTACATTTTAATTATCTTTATAGAGTCATGGTAAACATTTTAATGGGTTAATTGCTTCGTCTTTGTTACGGGTTTTATGTGACGTATATCTAATATACTTGTATATACACGTATTACTACTTACCACAGTCAGAGGGTGAATTTAGACACAGTTGACTTGAGTTTATTTTTATTTTTACAGGGACAGAGCACATTAATCAACGTTTCAGTAAAAGTGCCGGTTTTAGCCAGCCGGCTAATTTTCAACCGCAGTCCCTGGGCAGGTTATTAAAAACAATTACAATATAGACAATAGCAACATAGGACAAGCAAGACGTAGCATACAGACAGAGCAACATAGAGCAAAAAGCAGCAAGACAAAATTCATAAAAGCAACAAAGTGTTTCTATCTGTCGACTGCAGGCTAGCCACCATTGGACTGTCGTAGGCATGACGACTTTAGTGGCTGTGTGTGGTCGGGCCGGCAGTGGCATCATACCAGCTGCCGTCAGTTAACCAAAATCGCACCAATACCGGCTAGTGTGCCAACCAACAGTATATTCACCAGAGGTCCGGCTAGCGTGCCAACCAACAGTATATTCACCAGAGGTCCGGCTAGTGTGCCAACCAACAGTCTATTCACCAGAGGTACGGCTAGCGTGCCAACCAACAGTATATTCACCAGAGGTCCGGCTAGCGTGCCAACCAACAGTCTATTCACCAGAGGTCCGGCTAGCGTGCCAACCAACAGTATATTCACCAGAGGTCCGGCTAACGTGCCAACCAACAGTATATTCACCAGAGGTCCGGCTAGCGTGCCAACCAACAGTATATTCACCAGAGGTCCGGCTAGCGTGCCAACCAACAGTATATTCACCAGACGTCCGGCTAGCGTGCCAACCAACAGTATATTCACCAGAGGTCCGGCTAGCGTGCCAACCAACAGTATATTCACCAGAGGTCCGGCTAGCGTGCCAACCAACAGTATATTCACCAGACGTCCGGCTAGCGTGCCAACCAACAGTATATTCACCAGAGGTCCGGCTAGCGTGCCAACCAACAGTATATTCACCAGAGGTCCGGCTAGGGCGTATCCTAAAGCCTAACAGTATCCTAAAGCCTAACAGTATTAAAAGACAAGTTTTCTTACCTACACCCCCAAAGGGCAGAGAGTTGAGGGTGTAGTGCATAATAACGTCGTTGACTGTCACCCCACCACTGGTAGTCTCAGCCAGCATTCGCTTTATCACCTTATGGACAGAGACAGAGAGAGGGATGTCTTGTATCACCTTATGGACAGAGACAGAGAGAGGGATGTATTTTATCACCTTAATGACAGACAGAGAGAGGGATATATTTGATCACCTTAATGACAGAGACAGAGAGAGGGGTGTCTTATCACCTTATGGACAGAGACAGAGAGAGAGATGTCTTTTATCAGCCCCATCATATGTAAATACATACTGTACATACCCCAAAATAAGGACAATTGTTGTTGCCACAGTAACAGATGACCTCCTTCCAGTATATAAACAACATTTCAGCAGGAGTTCAACTAAAAGTGACCCATGCCCAATCCAGGTGTAATCTCCACTTTTCCTCCTGTTTTGGGGGGGATTTCAGCCCTACTCCATAGCTTGCTCACTAGCTCCCTCCAGACCTTACCTTCTTGTTGGAGGAGAAGACGTAGAGCGCCAGGGGCTTCTCTCTCTCGTTGATGAAGTGGATGGCTTCATCTATGTCGCTGACGGTCACTATGGGCAACAGGGGCCCGAAGATCTCCTCCTGCATCAGCCTAGCCTGGGGGGGCACGTCCTTCACCACCGTGGGGGCTGAGGGGTCAGGGGTCAAAGTTTTTTTGACAGACCAACCAAGCATAACTTCGGCTGGAGGATTCTCAATTAGTACATTCTTAGTTTGAGGATTCCCAGTTAGAGGATTCCCAGTTGGGAGATTCCTGGAATCAAGAGAGCCGAAGCAGGGAGGGAATCCTCCAACTGAGCCACACTTGGTCCCATGCAACGGCAGGGTTGTGGGTTTGATTCTCACGGGGGGACCAGTACAAATTAAATTGTATGCACTCACTACTCCGGATAAGAGCATCTGCTAAATGACTAAAAATGTTTGTTTTTTTATTGTAAAAAAAAATGTAATTCTCCAATTTGAGATTTTTGAAAAACCTTGTAAATTTGGGAAATGTTGCCAACCCAAGGGGAAATACAGTAATATTAAAACCCAAGTCTGCCCAACTACTAACTAATGTATCACCAAATATCTGTGAGCCCAATGAGACTGCGTACCAATATAGCGCTGTGATGAGTCACTCTGCCCCCCTACTGTTGCCGTGTAGCCCTCCAGTAGAGTCATCAAGCGGTTGAAGTGGCGCTGGTTGATGATGCGGCCGTAGTCAGGGGAGGATTTGGGGTCAGGCCCATAAAACTCCTAGGATTAAGGAAAACAACGTGTGGATTAGATGCTAGCTGAGAGTAAGGGGTTGCTACCTACAGTCAATCAGGGTCGGGGTCAATTCTGGAAGGGAATTGAAATCAAATTCATGAATTGGGAAGATTCTCATAGAAAACTATGGACCCCCCCCCCAAGTGTTTTATTTATGAATCTAATCATTTCATTTCACTTCCCAAATTGACTGAATTGAACATCTGAATTGATGCCATACTGTGTACATTAATATACAATGTAATAAGGTAGTAATCCATTGACAGAGCTATCGTAGCATCCTTGCTAGCTAGCTACAGTAGAGATAGAGAGGACGTAAGAGACCAGTAGTGTCTGCCGGATGCCCTCCACCACTCTGTTCTGGATGCTGGGTTCACACAGGATGTAGTCTGGGGCGATGCACGTCTGACCACAGTTCACAAACTTCCCCCACGTGATACGCCTGCGGTGGATGAACAAAAACAACACGAAGAGAAACATTAAATGAAAAAATATACCACAGACATCAAATCAATACGCATATTTCACATACACTTTGAACATTTTTCAGTTTCAAGCATTCTGATGATTTGTAAAAAGGAGCTAAGCATGCTGTTGTCTCATTACATATAACGACCCTTTAGGGTTAAACAATTCTGGGGGAAAAATCCTCAAATCCCCTGGTTTTCCAGAAATCTTGGGTGGAGGGTTATATATTTCCTGCTTATTCCCTTCTAACTCCGGGAATCTCAAAAGGGATTTCTGGAAAACCTTGGAGTTTTGGGAATGTTTTTACAATTTTGCAACCCTATGACCCTTAAATCCTGCTCCTCACATCTTTCTCAACTTTCTACATCACCAACTGCCAAAACATTAGCCACGATGCTAAGCTAATACACGTCAGCTGAAACTGCTTTGCTAGTCAAAGATGCTAACTAGCACAAAACTCCCTATCAAAGATGCTAACTAGTACAAAACTTCCTATCAAAGATGCTAACTGTTAAAGCTAGCTCACTATGTCATCTCCAGCTGATATCAACAGGTGGTGGGGCTGTTACCTTGACCAACAATATGGCTGTTATATTACTGACACCATGTATTACAGAAAACATGTATGACAGACCACAGGTATTACAGACCAAATGTAATTACTATGAACTACATTGAGGTTTCTGACCGGCATGCGACTCTGAGATCGACGTCCTTATCGATGTAACAGGGGCTCTTCCCCCCCAGCTCCAGGGTCACGGGGGTGAGGTGTCGGGCTGCTGCCTCCATCACCAGTTTACCCACAGTGCTGTTCCCTGTGTAGAAGACGTGGTCGAAACGCTGACGCAGCAACTCCTGGGTCTCTGACACGCCCCCACACACTACAGGGTACAGCTCCTGGAAAGACCCCAACATTAATTAACAGGACAGTTCATCCCAGAACCAAAACTGCTTAGATGCATGCTAAGATGCTTGCAAATTAAGAATGCTGTGTACTATCCTTTTAAGCATGCTGTGTACTATCCCTTTAAGCGTGCTGTGAACTATCCCTTTAAGCGTGCTGTGAACTATCCCTTTAAGCGTGCTGTGAACTATTCCTTTAAGCGTGCAGTGAACTATCCCTTTAAACGTGCTGTGAACTATCCCTTTAAGAGTGCTGTGTACTACACCGTTAAGCATGCTGTGAACTATCCCTTTAAACGTGCTGTGAACTATCCCTTTAAGCGTGCTGTACTACACCGTTAAGCATGCTGTGAACTATCCCTTTAAACGTGCTGTGAACTATCCCTTTAAGCGTGCTGTGTACTACACCGTTAAGCATGCTGTGAACTATCCCTTTAAGCATGCTGTGAACTATCCCTTTAAACGTGCTGTGAACTATCCCTTTAAGTGTGCTGTGTACTACACCGTTAAGCGGGGATGTAGCCAGTATATGTGTATGACATCACAGCAACAGAGGACTTGTCTATACTACACGCAGTAATAAGGTCATGCTGTAACATTGGAGATAAATCACTGACTATTGGCTCACAGTCACAGGACTAAAACAGTACAGCTCAGATTGCTCTCATAAACTGAGTGTACAAAACATTAAGAACACCTTCCGAATATTGAGTTGCTTTCACCTGGTCAGTCTATGTCATGGAAAGAACAGGTGTTCCTAATGTTTTGTACACTCAGGTGTACCACCTATATATGGGTGGTGTACCAAATAGCACCCTATTCCCTATCTAGTGCACTACTTTTGACCAGGGCCCATAGGGTTCTTGTCTAAAGTAGTGCACTATATAGGGAATGGGGTGCCATTTGAGGGACAGTTACATACAGTATTCTCATACAGCAGACAAGGGGGAATAGAATAGGGACCTGGTCCAGATATCGTGGGAGCAGAGCTTTGAGGAGACTAGCTGAGTATACACTCAGCTCAGACGGCTTCACCACAGCTGCATTGCCTGCAGAGAGAGAGGGAGAGGGAGAGGAGGGGAGAATAAGAGAGGGAGAGAGAATAAGAGAGAGAGAGAATAAGAGAGAGAGAGAGAGAGAGAGAGAGAGAGAGAGAGAGAGAATGAACAGTGTGTGAATGGGATGACATCACTAACAGTGTGTGTGTGTGTGTGTGTGTGTGTGTGTGTGTGTGTGTGTGTGTGTGTGTGTGTGTGTGTGTGTGTGTGTGTGTGTGAATGGATGACATCATTAACAGTGTGTGTGTGTGTGTGTGTGTGTGTGTGTGTGTGTGTGTGTGTGTGTGTGTGTGTGTGTGTGTGTGTGTGTGTGTGAATGGGATGACATCACTAAGCACTGTGTGTGAATTGGATGACATCACTCAGTGGTAGCAGAATGCCAGACATCTTAGGGAGATGGATAATGCTGTGTGTACGCGTCAGTGAGGGATGGAGAGACAATACTGAATACAAGACAACTACAGTGGTGGGAAAAGTAGGAGAGGAGGGGGGGGGTCGTTGGGGCGTACCTGCAGCGATAGCCCCGACCAGGGGCTGCAGGGTTAGGGCCCAGGGGTAGTTCCAGGCCCCGATAATGAGGACCACTCCCAGGGGCTCCGGCTGGATGTACGCCTTCAAGTACAGTACATTACAGTACATTACATTCAACTTTATTCATCCCTTTTGAGTTCCAAGTAGAACCCTTTTGAGTCCCAAGTAGAACCCTTTTGAGTTCCAAGTAGAACCCTTTTGAGTTCCAAGTAGAACCCTTTTGAGTTCCAAGTAGAACCTTTTTGAGTTCCAAGCAGAACCCTGTTGAGTTCCAAGCAGAACCCTTTTGAGTTCCAAGTAGAACCCTTTTGAGTCCCAAGTAGAACCCTTTTGAGTTCCAAGTAGAACCCTTTTGAGTTCCAAGTAGAACCCTTTTGAGTTCCAAGTAGAACCCTTTTGAGTTCCAAGTAGAACCCTTTTGAGTTCCAAGTAGAACCCTTTTGAGTTCCAAGTAGAACCTTTTTGAGTTCCAAGCAGAACCCTGTTGAGTTCCAAGCAGAACCCTGTTGAGTTCCAAGCAGAACCCTCTGTTGAAAGGGTTATTCAAAGGGGACAGCGGCAGAACCATTTTAAGTTCTAGATATAACTTTGATTCTAACAGTGTAGCTAAGTGTAAAGTCTTCCGTAAGTCCTAAAGTCTTCCGTAGCGTACCTGGTCTGAGATGGTGAGGAGGTTCCTCTCTACAGGCCGAGGAGCAGCCCACTGGGCCAGCTTCGACACAGCCAGGCTGATCTCATTCTCCAGGCCGATCAACTCAAACAGCAGGGTGTCGTACTGGCTCTGTGGAACGCAAGGTGAGGTTTATTCAGTAAACTTACTGAAAATCTTTGCAGAATGATCGAAATGTATAAATCTGTGTATTTGTACAGTTATTCCCAACACTATAAACTTTCAAAAGCTGCTGATGAAGACATAATTCCTAGTTCAGAGGCGTGATAGTTTGTGATATTCTTACAAGGCTCATGTAATTGGCTTTTATCGAAGGTGTCACAATTGACCTCAAGACTATCACAGCTCCATGTAATGAACTACTACTGTATGTTTGAAGCTTTACCCTGTTGATGTCCTGTCTGAGGGCGGTGGCGATCTCTCCCTGTCTGTCTGTGATCATCCTCTGGAGAGACTTGAGCTGCTGAACTCTGAACTCCTGGGGTCGCGACCTCCCAGCGAGGAAAGCCTCCCTGGCCCTCTGCACCGCCTGCTTCTCCATGGTAACCGGTCACCAGCACACACCTGAACAGTAAACGCACAGCCACTGTAAAGTATACACAAAGTACACCTGTTCAGATAGACACAGGTACATTTCACTAGAATACACCTGTAAAGTACAGCAGACAGACACAGGGACTAAAAATATGCACATCCTTGTATTTGTATCGTACATGGCTATATACTGTATCTAACTACATTTCTTATGAAAGATAATTGTTTTGAATAATTACAGTACATTGGTTTATCATAGATTTGCCTATGAATACTCACGTGAAGAAAGTACAGAGAATTATCCCAAACCATCAAATAAATGTGCAGTGCTTTTGTGGTCTGCTTAAAATGAACAAATAGGAAGTAGGTCTACTGTATTTTTCTTGAAGAGTATATTATCTAATCAACTTTGAGCTGCTATGTAGCGGGATTCAACAGAGGACAAAGCACGAAAGTAGAATGCACGGTCTGCAATAGAAGAGTAACTACAGGGTCAAGAGTACTTTGAAAGTACTATTCAGTTGTTTGTTTTCTCTACCGTCAACCTAAATGTGGAATATAAAATATTACTTAAAAATGAGTTTACATATGTTGGTTGTCAAATCTGTTGAAATAATCATGAAATGGTGAATTACGATGCTTTCACCGTACAATAAAGAAGTACTGAACAGTATTTTGTCTGTTGAATAAGCTTAACTACATCATCAAATACATTAAAAACATGTAAAAAAAACACCGTTTCCAATACTCACACATGAATAAAAGAAGCACGCAGGATTATTGTCTGTTGTCAATAAATTCCATCCATAAATCGGAAAAAACGAAGGACAAAAAATACACTTCTGAAAAGTTCAACCCTGCGGGACAGTGTTTAAAAAAACGATATCATAAACGTTACTATTCTGCGCAAACTTCTTGCATAAAATAAAAAGCCATTCACCGTGTGAAAAACATGCGCTGCTATCGATGTCTCATTACCAAGGAGGTGAACTACATTATGCCACAGTACCGTACCTTCTGTTCTGCCCAGGTTCTGCCTCACTGACGTAACCGTGGGATTGACGTTCATTTATTGCTCGAGGCGACGGGTGGTATCGGTTTAGCTGCAGACGGTAGCCGACTCAAATGAGCCGTTTTTTGCATTTTTGCTAATTAATGGAATTATTTGTCTTTATGGAAAACAAACTAAAATGACCTAGAATTTTCTTAATGAAGTTAATAAAATATGTTTAAAATATATACATATATGTATTTTTTTTATGTCTCCTAGACAGACAACACCTTGTTTCTTATCGTGTATTTTTTGACTGTCCTTCTTGCCATTATGAATGTGTTATTTCAATTTGTTTCTATGGGCTTTAGTATAAAGGCCCAAATCAATATTTAATCAAATCATTTGTTAATATTTTTTTTATATCCAAAGGGGTCCTAAAATGTAAAAAACAAATAGTTAAATGACCCATTGTACACTATATATACAAAAGTATGTGGACACATTTGAAATGAGTTGATTCGAGTAGAAAGAGTTGAAATGAGTAGAAAGCCTTCCCAGAAGAGTGGAGGCTGTTATAGCAGCAATGTTCCAACATCTAGTGAAAGCCTTCCCAGAAGAGTGGAGGCTGTTATAGCAGCAATGTTCCAACATCTAGTGGAAAGCCTTCCCAGAAGAGTGGAGGCTGTTATAGCAGCAATGTTCCAACATCTAGTGGAAAGCCATCCCAGAAGTGTGGAGGCTGTTATAGCAGCAATGTTCCAACATCTAGTGGAAAGCCTTCCCAGAAGAGTGGAGGCTGTTATAGCAGCAATGTTCCAACATCTGGTGGAAAACCTTCCCAGAAGAGTGGAGGCTGTTATAGCAGCATTATTCCAACATCTAGTGGAAAACCTTCCTATAAGAGTGGAGGCTGTTATAACAGCAAAGGGGGGACCAACTCCATATTAATGGCCATGATTTTGGAATGAGTTGTTCGACGAGCAGGTGTCCACATACTTTTGATCTAGTAGTAAACCTTTTAAAACAATTCCATATGTCAGTTTAGCGCCACAAGATTATCAACCCATATGAATGTGCTTGATAAACATTTTAAGTGCGCTTCAACACTTAAACCACAACAACAACCACTAGAAATGTTTGCTGGGACTCTCCATAATACAGATTGAGAGGGAAATTAATTGCTGGGACTCTCCATAATACAGATTGAGAGGGAAATTAATTGCTGGGACTCTCCATAATACAGATTGAGAGGGGAAATGAATTGCTGGGACTCTCCATAATACAGATTGAGAGGGGAAATTAATTGCTGGGACTCTCCATAATACAGATTGAGAGGGGAAATGAATTGCTGGGACTCTCCATAATACAGATTGAAAGGGAAATGAATTGCTGGGACTCTCCATAATACAGATTGAGAGGGAAATGAATTGCTGGGACTCTCCATAATACAGATTAGGAGGGAAATGAATTGCTGGGACTCTCCATAATACAGATTGAGAGGGAAATGAATTGCTGGGACTCTCCATAATACAGATTGAGAGGGAAATGAATTGCTGGGACTCTCTATAATACAGATTGAGAGGGGAAATGAATTGCTGGGACTCTCCATAATACAGATTGAGAGGGAAATGAATTGCTGGGACTCTATAATACAGATTGAGAGGGAAATGTATTACTGGGACTCTCCATAATACAGATTGAGAGGGAAATGAATTACTGGGACTCTCCATAATACAGATTGAGGAGGAAATGGATTACTGCAGGTAGTTTAATCATCCATAGAGATCCTATTCAATAATTTGCTTACTCTAATTCCTAATTCTATGGTTTTGTTCATATTGTTGTAGGCTATGATTCACACAGTACATTATAACGCTTGGAATTTGCCTTCCATACTAATCAGAGTACCATTGGACATAATCACGTGTAAAACAGTAGGAGGCACATTCTTTACATGACAAAATCGTCCTTTAGGAAAAACCCAGGAAGAAAACACTGAATACAGCATACTCAATCTGATGAGGTCAGAATACATTTTCAACAGTGTAACAGAAATTAAATGCTCATGGCACAATATGAAATAAAAACAACCTGCATTAAACAGGTTTAGTGGCATTATAAACATCTTTAAAATGATTGAAGGTTTATAACCATTTTATGAATGAATAAAAGTAACATTTACATTTAATTCAAAATGAACTATAGCATTTTTGGTAAGACTGACACTGATCCATAACTGTTGCTTCAGTGCTACAAGTCTAAATCAGAGTCCAAGATGGTGGAGCCACGCGTGCACCAGTTTCCCCCTCAGCCTCACAGCAGGAACACCAGTTTCCCCCTCAGCCTCACAGCAGGAACACCAGTTTCCCCCTCAGCCTCACAGCAGAACACCAGTTTCCCCCTCAGCCTCACAGCAGGAACACCAGTTTCCCCCTCAGCCTCACAGCAGGAACACCAGTTTCCCCCTCAGCCTCACAGCAGGAACACCAGTTTCCCCCTCAGCCTCACAGCAGGAACACCAGTTTACCCCTCAGCCTCACAGCAGGAACACCAGTTTCCCCCTCAGCCTCACAGCAGGAACACCAGTTTCCCCCTCAGCCTCACAGCAGGAACACCAGTTTCCCCCTCAGCCTCACAGCAGAACACCAGTTTCCCCCCTCAGCCTCACAGCAGGAACACCAGTTTCCCCCTCAGCCTCACAGCAGGAACACCAGTTTACCCCTCAGCCTCACAGCAGGAACACCAGTTTCCCCCTCAGCCTCACAGCAGGAACACCAGTTTCCCCCTCAGCCTCACAGCAGAACACCAGTTTCCCCCTCAGCCTCACAGCAGAACACCAGTTTCCCCATGTCAGCCTCACAGCAGGAACACCAGTTTCCCCCTCAGCCTCACAGCAGGAACACCAGTTTCCCCCTCAGCCTCACAGCAGAACACCAGTTTCCCCATCAGCCTCACAGCAGGAACACCAGTTTCCCCCTCAGCCTCACAGCAGGAACACCAGTTTCCCCCTCAGCCTCACAGCAGAACACCAGTTTCCCCCTCAGCCTCACAGCAGGAACACCAGTTTCCCCCTCAGCCTTACAGCAGGAACACCAGTTTCCCCCTCAGCCTCACAGCAGGAACACCAGTTTCCCCCTCAGCCTCACAGCAGGAACACCAGTTTCCCCCTCAGCCTCACAGCAAAACACCAGTTACCCCCTCAGCCTCACAGCAGAACACCAGTTTCCCCCTCAGCCTCACAGCAGAACACCAGTTTCCCCCTCAGCCTCACAGCAGAACACCAGTTTCCCCCTCAGCCTCACAGCAGGAACACCAGTTTCCCCCTCAGCCTCACAGCAGAACACCAGTTTCCCCCTCAGCCTCACAGCAGAACACCAGTTTCCCCCTCAGCCTCAAAGCAGGAACACCAGTTTCCCCCTCAGCCTCACAGCAGGAACACCAGTTTCCCCCTCAGCCTCACAGCAGGAACACCAGTTTCCCCCTCAGCCTCACAGCAGGAACACCAGTTTCCCCCTCAGCCTCACAGCAGGGACACCAGTTTCCCCCTCAGCCTCACAGCAGAACACCAGTTTCCCCCTCAGCCTCACAGCAGGAACACCAGTTTCCCCCTCAGCCTCACAGCAGGAACACCAGTTTCCCCCTCAGACTCACAGCAGGAACACCAGTTTCCCCCTCAGCCTCACAGCAGGAACACCAGTTTCCCCCTCAGCCTCACAGCAGGAACACCAGTTTCCCCCTCAGCCTCACAGCAGGAACACCAGTTTCCCCCTCAGCCTCACAGCAGAACACCAGTTTCCCCCTCAGCCTCACAGCAGAACACCAGTTTCCCCCTCAGCCTCACAGCAGGAACACCAGTTTCCCCCTCAGCCTCACAGCAGGGACACCAGTTTCCCCCTCAGCCTCACAGCAGAACACCAGTTTCCCCCTCAGCCTCACAGCAGGAACACCAGTTTCCCCCTCAGCCTCACAGCAGAACACCAGTTTCCCCCTCAGCCTCACAGCAGGAACACCAGTTTCCCCCTCAGCCTCACAGCAGGAACACCAGTTTCCCCTCAGACTCACAGCAGGAACACCAGTTTCCCCCTCAGCCTCACAGCAGGAACACCAGTTTCCCCCTCAGCCTCACAGCAGGAACACCAGTTTCCCCCTCAGCCTCACAGCAGGAACACCAGTTTCCCCCTCAGCCTCACAGCAGGAACACCAGTTTCCCCCTCAGCCTCACAGCAGAACACCAGTTTCCCCCTCAGCCTCACAGCAGAACACCAGTTTCCCCCTCAGCCTCACAGCAGAACACCAGTTTCCCCCTCAGCCTCACAGCAGAACACCAGTTTCCCCCTCAGCCTCACAGCAGAACACCAGTTTCCCCATCAGCCTCACAGCAGAACACCAGTTTCCCACTCAGCCTCACAGCAGGAACACCAGTTTCCCCCTCAGCCTCACAGCAGAACACCAGTTTCCCCCTCAGCCTCACAGCAGAACACCAGTTTCCCCCTCAGCCTCACAGCAGGAACACCAGTTTCCCCCTCAGCCTCACAGCAGGAACACCAGTTTCCCCCTCAGCCTCACAGCAGGAACACCAGTTTCCCCCTCAGCATCACAGCAGAACACCAGTTTCCCCCTCAGCCTCACAGCAGAACACCAGTTTCCCCCTCAGCCTCACAGCAGAACACCAGTTTCCCCCTCAGCCTCACAGCAGGAACACCAGTTTCCCCTCAGCCTCACAACAGGAACACCAGTTTCCCCCTCAGCCTCACAGCAGAACACCAGTTTCCCCCTCAGCCTCACAGCAGGAACACCAGTTTCCCCCTCAGCCTCACAGCAGGAACACCAGTTTCCCCCTCAGCCTCACAGCAGGAACACCAGTTTCCCCCTCAGCCTCACAGCAGGAACACCAGTTTCCCCCTCAGCATCACAGCAGAACACCAGTTTCCCCCTCAGCCTCACAGCAGGAACACCAGTTTCCCCATCAGCCTCACAGCAGGAACACCAGTTTCCCCCTCAGCCTCACAGCAGGAACACCAGTTTCCCCCTCAGCCTCACAGCAGGAACACCAGTTTCCCCCTCAGCCTCACAGCAGGAACACCAGTTTCCCCCTCAGCCTCACAGCAGGAACACCAGTTTCCCCCTCAGCCTCACAGCAGGAACACCAGTTTCCCCCTCAGCATCACAGCAGAACACCAGTTTCCCCCTCAGCCTCACAGCAGGAACACCAGTTTCCCCCTCAGCCTCACAGCAGGAACACCAGTTTCCCCCTCAGCCTCACAGCAGAACACCAGTTTCCCCCTCAGCCTCACAGCAGGAACACCAGTTTCCCCCTCAGCCTCACAGCAGGAACACCAGTTTCCCCCTCAGCCTCACAGCAGGAACACCAGTTTCCCCCACAGCCTCACAGCAGGAACACCAGTTTCCCCCTCAGCCTCACAGCAGGAACACCAGTTTCCCCCTCAGCCTCACAGCAGGAACACCAGTTTCCCCCTCAGCCTCACAGCAGAACACCAGTTTCCCCACGTCAGCCTCACAGCAGGAACCTCTGCAAGAAACACAAGGCACAAAATGGCTCCCATTATCACCTCTATTCACAAAACAGGACAACAAGTTAATACAAACAGTGACACAGCAAGTCACAGAGATGAGGAGACTGAAAATCAGATATACTTTAACGGGACTGTTCATGTGAGGACAAAGTGTAGAGGTCAACAAACAGAGGTACAAGAAAACAAAGGCCTCATTTAGTGGCGGAGAATGGTGCATGCTGGGTAATTAAAGGGGGGCTGCAGATCGTGTAGCTAGTTTTGTGTGGTTAGATTTTTCCTTAACAACACCATACATTGTCTGACGGTGACAAAGCCATTCTTGTGTTGCAGCAGCGCAAGGGGCTGTGTCCCCAATGCCACACAGCTCCCTATATAGTGCACTACTTTAGACCAGATCTCTATGGGGCCCTGTAGAGAAAAGGGTACCATTTGGGACAAATATTTAGCCTTTGGAGCTGTGGAACAATGTTCTCATAACGCATCTTGAAATCTCTGAGGGTAAATGTTACTTCTCATGATGGGATCGACGAGAGAAAATAGAAGCGTTTCCCCATTTTAGACAAACAAATAAAATAGCTCATTGAATAACAATAGCTGAGGTTTATTTTTTTCCCCTCGAGATAATAATTGAAAACTATTAACAAAAATCAACTGTTTTCATGTGAAAAGAGTTACTGTTTGTCACGTTCTGACCTTTATTTCCTTTGTTTTGTCATTATTTAGTATGGTCAGGGCGTGAGTTGGGGTGGGCAGTCTGTTTGTTTTTCTATGATTTGGGTATTTCTATGTTTTGGCCTAGTATGGTTCTCAATCAGAGGCAGGTGTCATTAGTTGTCTCTGATTGAGAATCATACTGAGGTAGCCTGGGTTTCACTGTGTGTTTGTGGGTGATTATTCCTGTCTCTGTGTTTGTTTTCACCAGATAGGCTGTTTAGTTGTCTCACGTTTATTGTTTTTGTTAGTTTATTCATGTATAGTGTCTTTATTAAAAAACATGAAAAACCACCACGTTACAGAATCACCCACCACAACAGGACCAAGCGGCGTGGTAACGGGCAGCAGCAGCTGTTTGACAACATGAACTACGTATGGTAGAAAAACACTACGCTCTGTTTATTATCTATGCATAGTCACTTTAATAACTCTACCAACATGTACATATCACCTCAATTATCTTGACTAACCTGTACCCCTGTATATAGCCTCATTACTAACCTGTACCCCTGTATATAGTCTCATTACTAACCTGTACCCCTGTATATAGTCTCATTATTTAACCTGTACCCCCTGTATATAGTCTCATTACTAACCTGTACCCCCTGTATATAGTCTCATTACTAACCTGTACCCCCTGTACATAGTCTCATTACTAACCTGTACCCCCTGTATATAGTCTCATTACTAACCTGTACCCCCTGTATATAGTCACATTAATAACCTGTACCCCTTGTATATAGTCTCATTACTAACCTGTACCCCTGTATATAGTCTCATTACTAACCTGTACCCCCTGTATATAGTTTCATTACTAACCTGTACCCCTGTATATAGTCTCATTACTAACCTGTACCCCTGTATATAGTCTCATTACTAACCTGTACCCCCTGTATATAGCGTCATTACTAACCTGTACCCCTGTATATAGTCTCATTACTAACCTGTACCCCTGTATATAGTCTCATTACTAACCTGTACCCCCTGTATATAGTCTCATTACTAACCTGTACCCCTGCACATTGACCCTGTACCGGTACCCTGTATATAGTCTCATTACTAACCTGTACCCCCTGTATATAGTCTCATTACTAACCTGTACCCCTGTATATAGTCTCATTACTAACCTGTACCCCCTGTATATAGTCTCATTACTAACCTGTACCCCCTGTATATAGTCTCATTACTAACCTGTACCCCCTGTATATAGTCTCATTACTAACCTGTACCTATATAGTCTCATTACTAACCTGTACCCCCTGTATATAGTCTCATTGCTAACCTGTACCCCCTGTATATAGTCTCATTACTAACCTGTACCCCCTGTATATAGTCTCATTACTAACCTGTACCCCCTGTATATAGTCTCATTACTAACCTGTACCCCCTGTATATAGTCTCAATACTAACCTGTACCCCCTGTATATAGTCTCATTACTAACCTGTACCCCCTGTATATAGTCTCATTACTAACCTGTATCCCCTGTATATAGTCTCATTACTAACCTGTACCCCCTGTATATAGTCTCATTACTAACCTGTACCCCCTGTATATAGTCTCAGAGTACCTGTTGTATTCGGCATTTCCCAGGGGTACCTGTTGTACTCGGCATTTCACAGGGGCACCTGTTGTACTCGGCATTTCACAGGGGTACCTGTTGTACTCGGCATTTCCCAGGGGTACCTGTTGTATTCGGCATTTCCCAGGGGTACCTGTTGTATTCGGCATTTCCCAGGGGTACCTGTTGTATTCGGCATTTCCCAGGGGTACCTGTTGTACTCGGCATTTCCCAGGGGTACCTGTTGTACTCGGCATTTCCCAGGGGTACCTGTTGTATTCGGCATTTCCCAGGGGTACCTGTTGTATTCGGCATTTCCCAGGGGTACCTGTTGTACTCGGCATTTCCCAGGGGTACCTGTTGTATTCGGCATTTCCCAGGGGTACCTGTTGTATTCGGCATTTCACAGGGGCACCTGTTGTATTCGGCATTTCCCAGGGGTACCTGTTGTACTCGGCATTTCACAGGGGTACCTGTTGTATTCGGCATTTCCCAGGGGTACCTGTTGTACTCGGCATTTCCCAGGGGTACCTGTTGTATTCGGCATTTCACAGGGGTACCTGTTGTACTCGGCATTTCCCAGGGGTACCTGTTGTACTCGGCATTTCCCAGGGGTACCTGTTGTATTCGGCATTTCCCAGGGGTACCTGTTGTATTCGGCATTTCACAGGGGTACCTGTTGTACTCGGCATTTCCCAGGGGTACCTGTTGTATTCGGCATTTCACAGGGGTACCTGTTGTACTTGGCATTTCCCAGGGGTACCTGTTGTACTCGGCATTTCACAGGGGTACCTGTTGTACTCGGCATTTCCCAGGGGTACCTGTTGTACTCGGCATTTCACAGGGGTACCTGTTGTACTCGGCATTTCACAGGGGTACCTGTTGTACTCGGCATTTCACAGGGGCACCTGTTGTATTCGGCATTTCAGGGGCACCTGTTGTACTCGGCATTTCCCAGGGGTACCTGTTGTACTCGGCATTTCCCAGGGGTACCTGTTGTATTCGGCATTTCCCAGGGGTACCTGTTGTACTCGGCATTTCACAGGGGTACCTGTTGTACTCGGCATTTCCCAGGGGTACCTGTTGTACTCGGCATTTCCCAGGGGTACCTGTTGTACTCGGCATTTCCCAGGGGTACCTGTTGTACAGGGTACCGGCATTTCCCAGGGGTACCTGTTGTACTCGGCATTTCACAAGGGCACCTGTTGTATTCGGCATTTCCCAGGGGTACCTGTTGTATTCGGCATTTCCCAGGGGTACCTGTTGTACTCGGCATTTCACAAGGGCACCTGTTGTATTCGGCGCATGTGACTAATAACATTTGATTTGGTTTGAAACACTTTATTCAGCCAATAAGCTGCAGTACAGGTCAGTTAGAGACACACAGTAAACTGCTGTTGCTAAGTCCTCAACGGCTCCCTATCGCATATATAGTGCGCACCAGCAGTACACTAAATAGGAAATACCATTTGGGATGCAGTCTTTATCTCGCTTTCTTCCTTTGATCACTGGTCGCTGAGAGGTTGTCGTTATTTAAACCAGTCATGCCCGAGACACTCCAGTCCCTCCCTTGGCCCTCACACAGGCCACTATGTTATTTAAGTAGGATGGGTCGTAGAGACCAGCGGAGCTAAGGGGGGGGGGCTTCTACTGTGGAGATCTCAACTGTTCATAGTATCCATTTATGAACTTTGTCCCAAATGGCATTTAACTAGGCAAGTCAGTTAAGAACAACTTCTTATTTTCAATGACGGCCTAGGAACAGTGGGTTAACTGCCTGTTCAGGGGCAGAACGACAGAGTTGTACCTTGTCAGCACGGGGGTTTGAACTTGCAACCTTCCGGTCACTAGTCCAACGCTCTAACCACTAGGCTACCCTGCCGCCCCTATTCCCTACACTACTTTTGACCACGGCTCTGGTCAAACTGGTTAAAAGTAGTGCACTATATAGGGAATAGGGTGCCATTTGGGAAACTAACATGGTTCTCTAAACCAGTGGTCACCAACCGGTCGGTCGCGATCGACTGGTCGATCACCAAGGCATTACTAGTCGATCACCAAGGCATTACTAGCCGATCACCAAGGCATTACTAGCCGATCACCAAGGCATTACTAGCCGATCACCAAGGCATTACTAGCCGATCACCAAGGCATTACTAGCCGATCACCAAGTCATTACTAGCCGATCACCAAGGCATTACTAGCCGATCACCAAGGCCACTATGTTATTTAAGCAGGATCACCAAGTCATTACTAGCCGATCACCAAGGGGCATTACTAGCCGATCACCAAGTCATTAGTATCCATTTATGAACTTTGTCCCAGGCATTAGGCATTTACTAGGCGATCAGTTAAGAACAACTTCCGATTTTCAAGGCATTACTAGCCGATCACCAAGGCATTACTAGCCGATCACCAAGGCATTACTAGCCGATCACCAAGGCATTACTAGCCGATCACCAAGGCATTACTAGCCGATCACCAAGTCATTACTGTAAAAAAAAAAGATAAATCCTTGTGTTTCTGTTTGTTTTATTAGTTTTGTGCTGTTTCCTACATTAATTACCCTAACCTGCTACATTAATTATTCTCACCTGCAACATTATTTATCCTAACCTGCTACGTTAATTATCCTAACCTGCTACATTAATTATCCTAACCTGCTACATTAATTATCCTAACCTGCGACATTAATTATCCTAACCTGCTACATGAATTACCCTAACCTGCTACATTAATTATTCTCACCTGCAACATTATTTATCCTAACCTGCTACGTTAATTATCCTAACCTGCTACGTTAATTATCCTAACCTGCTACATTATTTATCCTAACCTGCTATATTAATTATTCTCACCTGCAACATTATTTATCCTAACCTGCTACGTTAATTATCCTAACCTGCTACATTAATTATTCTCACCTGCAACATTATTTATCCTAACCTGCTACGTTAATTATCCTAACCTGCTACATGAATTATCCTAACCTGCTACGTTAATTATCCTAACCTGCTACGTTAATTATCCTTACCTGCTACATTAATTATCCTAACCTGCTACATGAATTATCCTAACCTGCTACATTAATTATCCTAACCTGCTACATTAATTATCCTAACCTGCTACATTAATTATCCTAACCTGCTACATTAATTATCCTAACCTGCTACATTAATTATCCTATCCTGCTACGTTAATTACCCTAACCTGCTACGTTAATTATCCTAACCTGCTACATTAATTATCCTAACCTGCTACGTTAATTATCCTTACCTGCTACATTAATTATCCTATCCGGCTACGTTAATTACCCTAACCTGCTACGTTAATTATCCTAACCTGCTACATTAATTATCCTAACCTGCTACGTTAATTATCCTAACCTGCTACGTTAATTATCCTTACCTGCTACATTAATTATCCTAACCTGCTACATGAATTATCCTAACCTGCTACATTAATTATCCTAACCTGCTACGTTAATTATCCTAACCTGCTACATTATTTATCCTAACCTGCTACGTTAATTATCCTAACCTGCTACATTATTTATCCTAACCTGCTACGTTAATTATCCTAACCTGCTACATTAATTATCCTAACCTGCTACGTTAATTATCCTAACCTGCTACATGAATTATCCTAACCTGCTACGTTAATTATCCTAACCTGCTACATTAATTATCCTAACCTGCTACATTAATTATCCTAACCTGCTACGTTAATTATCCTAACCTGCTACGAATTGTCAATTCTGGTCAATTCTGACATAAAGTGTATCTCATCTAGTCAAACCCCTGTAACTGTTAGCAGAGCGACGCGAGCGAGTGTTTTACTAGTGTGTCCATGTTTAAGCAGATCATGAATTATTAAGCAAGCAAGGAGGTTTTGTATGGGGGCAATGAGAATACGTTGAATTTAGTCAAGATAAACATGAATTGCTATTTTGATAGGTAATGCTTATTTGATCTAATAGACGTTTGGTAATGTTTAGGTTGTTAGTACTGATATAAGTGTGATGCAAGTGACATCCTAGCAACTTTGAGAAGAAAAAAACACTTTATATCAGAGCTGTCCCTGTTGAAATTCGAGACAGTCTATGCATATTCATGAGGTTGATTAATTTGTAATACCTTTGCCATAGAATTCAGGCGGGTTGACGCCAACCCCTCTCGTCGAATATTGAACATCCCTCATATTCACCACCCCTTAATGAATATTCAAAGAATTTGATGGAGTAGAGACCACTCTTAGGGAGTTTTCACATAACAAAGGGGTCTAATATTTATCTATTTATCTACTTCATCTTTTTTTATTAATTTGTAAAAATGTTTAAAAAACTATTCCACTTTGACATTATGGGGTATTGCGTGTGGGCCAGTGACAAAAGAAATCTAAATATAATACATTTTAAATTCAGGCTGTAAGGGGAACAGTGGGCTAACCACCTTGTTCAGGGGAACAGTGGGCTAACCACCTTGTTCAGGGGAACAGTGGGCTAACCACCTTGTTCAGGGGAACAGTGGGCTAACCACCTTGTTCAGGGGAACAGTGGGCTAACCACCTTGTTCAGGGGAACAGTGGGCTAACCACCTTGTTCAGGGGAACAATGCAGACCACCTTGTTCAGGGGAACAGTGGGCTAACCACCTTGTTCAGGGGAACATTGGGCTAACCACCTTGTTCAGGGGAACATTGGGCTAACCACCTTGTTCAGGGGAACATTGGGCTAACCACCTTGTTCAGGGGAACAGTGGGCTAACCACCTTGTTCAGGGGAACATTGGGCTAACCACCTTGTTCAGGGGAACAGTGGGCTAACCACCTTGTTCAGGGGAACATTGGGCTAACCACCTTGTTCAGGGGAACAGTGGGCTAACCACCTTGTTCAGGGGAACATTGGGCTAACCACCTTGTTCAGGGGAACAGTGGGTTAACCACCTTGTTCAGGGGAACAGTGGGTTAACCACCTTGTTCCGGGGAACAGTGGGCTAACCACCTTGTTCAGGGGAACAGTGGGCTAACCACCTTGTTCAGGGGCAGAACGACACATTTTTACCTGGTCAGCTCGGGGATTCGACCCAGCAACCTTTTGGCTACTGGCCCACCAACTGGCCCACCAACCACTAGATATCCTGCCGTGTTGGTGACAAGAACACTGTGTCTTAACATGCTTGTTTAGCCGAGCGACACCGGGGAACCCAAGAGCAGACAGGGATGAATGAAACCAAAATATTTATTGTTACACAGGGAGATATGGAGTGCAGATCCGGGGAAGCTCAGATGAGTTGCAGAAAATCCAGATGTGTAAACAGGTCCTGAGGGGAATCCAAGGTAGTGGTGGTGAGATGTGGAGACTGAGGTTGGAGTTGGTTGAGTAGAACAGGGTAAACAGGTCCTGAGGGGAATCCAAGGTAGTGGTGGTGAGATGTGGAGACTGGGGTTGGAGTTGGCTGAGTAGAACAGGGTAAACAGGGGAATCCAAGGTTGTGGTGGTGAGATGTGGAGACTGAGGTTGGAGTTGGTTGAGTAGAACAGGGTAAACAGGTCCTGAGGGGAATCCAAGGTAGTGGTGGTGAGTAAAATCCAGATCAAGTTAGTTGGATGGTGAGATGTGAAACAGGAGACAGGAGCCAGAGACAGAGCGGTAATGAGCAGAGATTACGATCTGGCAGAGTGGAAGTTGGAGTTGGCTGAGTAGAACAGGGTAAACAGGTCCCCAGGGGAATCCAAGGTGGTGGTGGTGAGATTACTAACAGTGAGGTTTGGAAACAGCGCCCCTTGTGCTCAGTGCCGGTATTACTGAATATCACTGTACGCCACACGGTCGGTATAAAAGGTACGACAATCCGGACACCGCCCAAGCCCAGACAGTAGTCTGTTTCTGCCTGAAAATCATTTACCTCTCAGTGCAACCAGCAGGCAGGTCAGAGGTCAACTGGTTAGACTGTCTCTGTCATCACAGCCCAGTCCTAATTATGTTTGACTCAACTCCTGGCTCACACGCACACACCTCACTTATCTTCTTGGCACACCAACACACACATCCAACCAACACCCACCCACCCAGACACACACACACACCCACCCAGACACACACACCCACCCACCCCACACACCCAGACACACACACACATCCCCCATATCAACTACGTTCCCGATGTGAAAGAATATACTCCTTCGGAGAAGACCAGTGTAGAGTACATGCTCCGGTCATAGGGTGAAGGACTTAGAGAAGTACCTCTAACTGTGAGATGTCTCAACGACACTATTATGGATCTAAAAAACAAGAAATGGTCCTTTACTGAGGTGGTGCGGGGTGTTTGATGAATTTACAGCGTTGCGTTACTGTGTTGTGCAAATGGTTGGAGTAATTATGTTACTATGCATGGAACTGGTTTAAACTGGTTGGCTAAGGTATCTAAGACACACACACACACACACACACACACACACCATTGTCTCAGACACACACTGAGATGGAGGAAATCTAG
Source organism: Oncorhynchus masou masou (assembly GCF_036934945.1). Lineage (NCBI taxonomy): Eukaryota > Metazoa > Chordata > Actinopteri > Salmoniformes > Salmonidae > Oncorhynchus > Oncorhynchus masou. The sequence continues at coordinate 85,227,310 of NC_088220.1, read as the reverse complement.
GACACCCAAAGGTAATTAGAGCTGCGAACTGTAAATTAACAATGGTGAGATCAGAAAATTATATTAAAATATTTTATTTTAACGATGTATCAGGTGACAAGGATGGTTTTTTTTTTCTATTAAAAATGGTGTGTATGTTTGTGTGGTTCAGTTGTACTGTCATGGTAGTTGGGGAGACAGAGTGTGTTCAATTTTATTAAAAATAAATAAATAAAACGGGTCAAAACTGACCCTCACCCACCCCAAGTTAAATTTATTGAAAAACTAGAAAGTCATACTTTCAATATATTACTCTACTGCGCAACTTGTTCAAAAAGGTTAAGAGTTATTGCACATGAATGATCCCTGATAAACTCCCTGATCACCTCAGATTGAAGTCTGATTGGACAGGATTTTATTGATAAATCCTAAGTCACACAATCAATCACTGTTTGTTTTTTTTTGGAGAGTGAGCTATTCAGATTATACGGTTATATTATTCATATAATATAATATAATATAAAGCGCATCCAATGTTCCATTGTAGTCTTTAAAATCAAATAAAACAAGTTACATCACAAGAACAGACGTAAACAGCATCTGACCAAATTCCCTGAGATTTGTGTTGATTCTTACAGTCAATAGCTATTAGCCAGGCATCTTGGGTAATCCAGCGATTAATGATTGTGATCTGGTCCTCTAGTGGGAATGTGTGGATTGAAGTAGGCTCACTATGGAGATGAATAGGCTACAGTATCATATTCACATTGTCCTCGTGGGAGCAGTCTAAATGACTGGTCTATTCGATCTGTGGCTCGTGGCTGTCTGACAGTCCACAGCTGGCCTTGTGTTCATTGAAGAGCTTAGCCAGGGATTCCATGTATAGGCCATGATAGTGGTCCACCTCCTCCTGAGTGGGAGAAGGCCTTTTTGGCACTGGGATAGGACTACCCACTACAGTGGTGACCGGGCAGTGGTAAGACAACCAGAACCGGCGTTCACCTACAAACAGACATGGGGAAAAGCTCATAACCTTCTTAAAGAGTTGCTGTAACCTCCAGCCCACACTCCCTTCTGACAATATCACCTGGTGGAACATATTGTTCTCCCCATACGAGTAAACGGGCACCAGGTTAGCCACAAACTCCAGGGCCACCTGGACGAAGCCTTTCCTCTGTTTCATAACCACAGTGTTGACCCCAGGCAGGCTCAACAGTGACTCAGCAGCGCCCCCTATCACAATCACCACCGCATTGCCTTGTCCACTATGAGACAGAAGGTGTTTGAGACTGGGCTTGCTGACTGGACAACAACCTGTGGCCATGGCATATTCCCTGTAGAGGGGTATCTTGAAGAGGCCCCCCGGGATGCAGAGGCAGGAGCGCACCCCAGAAAAGAGGTCCATAAATCCACAGGCCTCGGTGCTAAACGAGGCAAAGGCTCCGATAATGAACACCCCATGAGGGTGACACCCTAAAATGTAGTTTCTGTTTGGGTTCAACTCCGCTGTTTTCACTAACTTCATTGGGAAGTCGTCCCTAACGTGCTTCCACACTTTCCAGTTTCTCACAAATGCACTTCTCCTACCTCCTCTTTCAGGTGTGTGCCAGTCCGTCAACTGCCACATGAAGTGGAGAACAGGCAGCGGCCACAGATAGGTCAACAGAAGGTACATCATCAATCCAAGATGGTCATGGGAATGACATGACGTTAGATGGTCATGGGAATAACATGACGTTAGATGGTCATGGGAATGACATGACGTTAGATGGTCATGGGAATGACGTTAGATGGTCATGGGAATGACATGACGTTAGATGGTCATGGGAATGACGTTAGATGGTCATGGGAATGACATGACGTTAGCTGGTCAATGGCATGACATGACATTAGATGGTCATGGGAATGACATGACATTAGATGGTCATGGGAATGACGTTAGACGGTCATGGGAATGACATGACGTTAGATGGTCATGGGAATGACATGACGTTAGATGGTCATGGGAATGACGTTAGATGGTCATGGGAATGACGTTAGATGGTCATGGGAATGACATGACGTTAGATGGTCATGAGAATGACATGACATTAGATGGTCATGGGAATGACGTTAGATGGTCATGGGAATGACATGACATTAGATGGTCATGGGAATGACATGACATTAGATGGTCATGGGAATGACATGACGTTAGATGGTCATGGGAATGACATGACATTAGATGGTCATGGGAATGACGTTAGACGGTCATGGGAATGACATGACGTTAGACGGTCATGGGAATGACATGACGTTAGATGGTCATGGGAATGACATGACGTTAGATGGTCATGGGAATGACATGACGTTAGATGGTCATGGGAATGACATGACGTTAGATGGTCATGGGAATGACATGACGTTAGATGGTCATGGGAATGACATGACGTTAGATGGTCATGGGAATGACATGACGTTAGATGACAGGAGTTACCATAAGTCATAATGAGAGACCCGGTTTCCTTCCTTTTGGACCAGCAGCTCAAGCACAGCTCAAGTGTGTGTGTGGGGGAGGGGGGGGTTAAGGTTCTCTTACTGGGCACAGAGTCACGGGACAGGATAATTTTTTCTACATTCCGTGTAACCATAGCAACTCCTATTTAACTTCCTGGGCTGTGAGGTCAATGACACCAGACACATGGAGCTGGCCGCTTAAAATAGAGCAAATAACAGACCACGGCTGGTGTGTGTGTGTGTGTGTAAACAGTTCAATCCAGTGCATATCACCATCCTTTCAATATAATTCTGAGAGGGGAAGAAAGAGGGAAAGAGGAGAGAGAGAGGGGAAGATGCGAGAGAGAGGAAGAGGAGAATGAGGGAAAGCGGAGAGGGAGGGGAAGAGAGGGGGGGAAGAGGAGAGAGAGGGGAAGAGGAGAGAGAGGGAAAGAGGACAGTGAGGGAAAGCGGAGAGAGAGGGGAAGAGAGGGGGAAGAGGAGAGAGAGGGGGAGAGAAAGAAAGGGGGAGAGAGGGGGAGAGGGGTGAGAGGAGAGAGAGGGAAAGAGGAGAGAGAGGGAAAGAGGAGAGAGAAGGGAAGAGGAGAGTGAGGGAAAGTGGAGAGAGAGGGGAAGAGAGAGGGGGGAGAGAGAGGGTGAGAGGAGAGAGAGTGAAAGAGGAGAGAGAGGGAAAGAGGAGAGAGAGGGGCCGAGAAAGAGTATTCGGTGCATGTGACGAATAAAGTTTGTTTTGAATTGATTCGAATATCAGTCATTCTTGGCAGTTATTATGATATTACATGGACAGATTATTTAAAATACTAGGTCACCAACAGAAGCGGTGTTGCAGATACATGCATACAGGAACACTCATCTATACTGTCAGTTAGCGTGTTGCTCCTATTCTGCCATGATTAATGTACTGCAGATTTGATCTGGTGATCTATCTGGGCCAGTGTAATCAGCCGACTCCCTCTCTCTGACCCTGAAAAGACAGGCCATCTCTGTGACACGGTGAAACTGACAAGTTACTGTAGCAGCACCTGTCACAGTGTAATGAAATTAACTAGACACTGTGTCAATTCTGCTTCCTCCTTTCTGCTCTCTACAGGGTCTCTCTCTCTCTCTCTCTCAATTCAATTCAATTCAATTCAAGGGGCTTTATTGGCATGGGAAACATGTGTTAACATTGCCAAAGCAAGTAAGGTAAACAATAAAAATTAACAGTAGACATCACATACAGGGTAAAGACAAATGTCATATTATATATAAAATATAGTTGTATTTACAATCTCTCTCTCTCTCTTACTCTGTTTTTACAGGGTCAAATTTGAAAGGCACAAGATAAAATAAATAAGCATAGATATGGGTTGTACAATTGTGTTTCACTGGTTGCCCTTTAATCGTGGCAACATTGAAATCTTGTCTTTGATGGCACATGTGGAATTTCACCCAGTAGATATGAGAGTTTAAAAAAAAAATTGTTTTATATTTTATTTGAAAGGTGGATCAGTTAATCTAAATCAATGACTGTCTAGAATATGGGTTAACATTGGGCAGGAGGCAGAAGGAAGTGCAGCTCAGTTTCAGCTCATTTTGTGGCAACCACACAGTTAACACAAGCTCTAACCTGCACTTTGATGAGCCTGTCTGTGGAATTAGAAGCCAAGTTAGATAGCTGGGAGTCTGTACATTAAACGTATCTTATAAAAAAATATCAATCATAATCCCTAGTTATAACTACTGATCCAGTTTAGCAGGCAATATAAACTAGGTGAAATTGCTCATTTCTCTTGTTCATTGCACGCAGAGTCAGGGTATATTAATTTTGGGCCTCCTGGCTCATTGAACTAATTTGCAAGCTTTTACTCTAATGTATGACATATATTGAAGGTTGTGCAATGTAACAGGAATATTTAGATTTAGGGATGCCACTCTTAAAATCCTGTTCATTTCACTGAAATAATAAACGTTTTGTTTTCGAAATTATCGTTTGGGTTCGATCATATGTAATGACCAAAGGCTCGTAGGTTTCTGTGTTATTTGTGATAATTAGTGTAGGGATTTGATAGAGCATTCTGACTCTGCTCAGCAGGTTAATCATTCATTTCCAAGCACTTTCAAGTTTTGCCAAGCTCTTCACAAGCACAACGCTGTTTATGACTTCAAGCCTATCAGCCTCATGGTGTAACCAATGTGAAATGGCTAGCTAGTTAGCTGGGTGTGCGCTTACTGTTTCAAACATCACTCCTTTTAGATTTGGAGTAGTTATTCCCCTTACGCTGAAGGTTCATTCTTTGTCTGTAGGTCATGATGCTTTGGTGTTTGTCGATGTGTTTGTCGAGTCTTGGTAGGGGCGAGGAGGGACCCCAGCTATACTGTTACACTGGCAATGGGCTAGAGCCTATAAGAACATCCAATAGTCAAAGGTTAGCCAAATACTAAATGGTATAGGAGAAATAGTCCTATAAATTTATTAACTCAATGCCAAAACCTCTTACCTTGTATTGAAGTCTCATGTTACAGGAACCACCAGCTTTCATATGTTCTGAGCAAGGAACTGAAACGTTGCTTTCTTACATGGCCATATTGCAGTCTACTTTCTTCTCCAACACTTTGTTTTTGCATTATTTAAACCAAATTGAACATGTTTCATTATTTATTTGAGGCTAAATTGATTTTATTGATGTTTTATATTAAGTTTAAAATAAGTGTTAATTCAGTATTGTTGTAATTGTGATTATTACAAATAAAAAAAATTTTTTTTTTAAATTTTTATCGGCTTTTTGGTCCTCCTAATCGGTGTTGAAAAATCATGTTGAAATTCTAGTTGTGGTTTTGCTAATTTAGAATTAACCTTGTTTTCTCATCCTGTACGAACAGTGCCTTCTGAAATTATTCGGCCCCCTTGAACTTTTCGAACCTTTGCCTGATCAGGTTTCAAACATAAAGATATAAAACTGTATTTTTTTGTGAAGAATCAACAACAAGTGGGACACAATCATGAAGTAGACGACATTTATTGGATATTTCAAGTTTTTTTAACAAATCAAAAACTGAAAAATTGGCTTTGCAAAATTATTAATTTTGTTTAAAAAGTCAGTTAAGAAAAGTTCAAGGGGCCAATATTAGGAACAAGGCACTCTCTTGTTCATCTCCCTACACCAGTTCCTCTCTGCAACCCCCGCTCTCTTGAGTCAGCCTGCAGTGTAAATACATTCACCGTTTCTCCCTGTTTGCTTGTCTATTGATCGGCTGACTCCAGTCCAGCTGTCTGCTGTTTGTAAAAGACATATACTAGCTCAGAACAGCCCTCAGCCTGTTGTTACTAGACAGAACTCTGCCTGTTGTTAGACAGACAGAACACCCCTCAGCCTGTTGTTAGACAGACAGAACACCCCTTTTGTTGTTATATAGACAGAACACCCCTCAGCCTGTTAGACAGACAGCCCCTCAGCCTGTTGTTATATAGACAGAACACCCCTCAGCCTGTTGTTAGACAGACAGAACTGCCCCCTCAGCCTGTTGTTATATTTAATTCAGCCTGTTGTTATTAGACAGTTTTCAGCCTGTTGTTTATGACAGAACACCCCTCAGCCTGTTGTTATATAGACAGAACACCCCTCAGCCTGTTGTTATTAACAGAACACCCCTCAGCCTGTTGTTATATAGACACAAACCCCTCAACCTGTTGTTAGACAGACAGAACACCCCTCAGCCTGTTAGACAGACAGAACACCCCTAGCCTGTTGTTAATAGACAGAACATCCCCTCAGCCTGTTGTTATATAGACAGAACACCCTCAGCCTGTTGTTATATAGACAGAACACCCTCAACCTGTTGTTAACAGACAGAACACCCCTCAGCCTGTTGTTATATAGACAGAACACCCCTCATGTTATATAGACAGAACAGCCCTCAGCCTGTTGTTATATAGTGTTCAGCCTTTGTTATATAGACAGAACACCCCTCAGCCTGTTGTTATATAGACAGAACACCCCTCAGCCTGTTGTTAGACAGACAGAACACCCCTCAGCCTGTATGTTATATAGACAGAACACCCCTCAGCCTGTTGTTATATAGACAGAACACCCCTCAGCCTGTTGTTATATAGACAGAACACCCTCAACCTGTTGTTAGACAGACAGAACACCCCTCAGCCTGTTGTTATATAGACAGAACACCCCCTCAGCCTGTTGTTATATAAACAGAACACCCTCAGCCTGTTGTTATATAGACAGAACACCCCTCAGCCTGTTGTTATATAGACAGAACACCCCTCAGCCTGTTGTTATATAGACAGAACACCCCTCAGCCTGTTGTTATATGACAGAACACCCCTCAGCCTGTTGTTATATAGACAGAACACCCCTCAGCCTGTTGTTATGACAGACAGAACACCCCTCAGCCTGTTGTTAGAAGACAGAACACCCCTCAGCCTGTAATTAGACTATGACAGAACACCCCTCAGCCTGTTGTTATATAGACAGAACACCCCTCAGCCTGTTGTTAGACAGACAGAACAGGCCCTCAGCCTGTTGTTAGAAAAACAGAACACCGTTCAGCCTGTTGTTATATAGACAGAACACCCCTCAGCCTGTTGTTAGACAGACAGAACACCCCTCAGTTTTGTTAGACAGACAGAACACCCCTCAGCCTGTTGTTATATAGACAGAACACCCCTAAGCCTGTTGTTAGACAGACAGAACACCCCTCAGCCTGTTGTTAGACAGACAGAACACCCCTCAGCCTGTTGTTAGACAGACAGAACACCCCTCAGCCTGTTGTTATATAGACAGAACACCCCTCTGCCTGTTGTTAGCCAGACAGAACACCCCTCAGCCTGTTGTTATATAGACAGAACACCCCTCAGCCTGTTGTTATATAGACAGAACACCCCTCAGCCTGTTGTTATACAGACAGAACACCCCTCAGCCTGTTGTTATATAGACAGAACACCCCTCAGCCTGTTGTTATATAGACAGAACACCCCTCAGCCTGTTGTTATATAGACAGAACACCCCTCAGCCTGTTGTTATATAGACAGAACACCCCTCAGCCTGTTGTTAGACAGACAGAACACCCCTCAGCCTGTTTACAGACAGAACACCCCTCAGCCTGTTGTTATATAGACAGAACACCCCTCAGCCTGTTGTTATATAGACAGAACACCCCTCAGCCTGTTGTTAGACAGACAGAACACCCCTCAGCCTGTTGTTATTTACAGACAGAACACCCCTCAGCCTGTTGTTATATAGACAGAACACCCCTCAGCCTGTTGTTATATAGACAGAACACCCCTCAGCCTGTTGTTAGACAGACAGAACACCCCTCAGCCTGTTGTTAGACAGACAGAACAGCCCTCAGCCTGTTGTTAGACAGACAGAACACCCCTCAGCCTGTTGTTAGACAGACAGAACACCCCTCAGCCTGTTGTTATATAGACAGAACACCCCTCAGCCTGTTAGACAGACAGAACACCCCTCAGCCTGTTGTTAGACAGACAGAACACCCTCAGCCTGTTGTTAGACAGACAGAACACCCCTCAGCCTGTTGTTAGACAGACAGAACACCCCTCAGCCTGTTGTTATATAGACAGAACACCCCTCAGCCTGTTGTTATATAGACAGAACACCCCTCAGCCTGTTGTTAGACAGACAGAACACCCCTCAGCCTGTTGTTATATAGACAGAACACCCCTCAGCCTGTTGTTATATAGACAGAACACCCTCAGCCTGTTGTTAGACAGACAGAACACCCCTCAGCCTGTTGTTATATAGACAGAACACCCTCAGCCTGTTGTTAGACAGACAGAACACCCCTCAGCCTGTTGTTAGACAGACAGAACACCCCTCAGCCTGTTGTTATATAGACAGAACACCCCTCAGCCTGTTGTTAGACAGACAGAACACCCCTCAGCCTGTTGTTAGACAGACAGAACACCCCTCAGCCTGTTGTTATATAGACAGAACACCCCTCAGCCTGTTGTTAGACAGAACACCCCTCAGCCTGTTAGACAGACAGAACACCCCTCAGCCTGTTGTTATATAGACAGAACACCCCTCAGCCTGTTGTTAGACAGACAGAACACCCCTCAGCCTGTTGTTATATAGACAGAACACCCCTCAGCCTGTTGTTATATAGACAGAACACCCCTCAGCCTGTTGTTAGACAGACAGAACACCCCTCAGCCTGTTGTTATATAGACAGAACACCCCTCAGCCTGTTGTTAGACAGACAGAACACCCCTCAGCCTGTTGTTAGACAGACAGAACACCCCTCAGCCTGTTGTTATATAGACAGAACACCCCTCAGCCTGTTGTTATATAGACAGAACACCCCTCAGCCTGTTGTTATACAGACAGAACACCCCTCAGCCTGTTGTTAGACAGACAGAACACCCCTCAGCCTGTTGTTATACAGACAGAACACCCCTCAGCCTGTTGTTAGACAGACAGAACACCCTCAGCCTGTTGTTAGACAGACAGAACACCCCTCAGCCTGTTGTTATATAGACAGAACACCCCTCAGCCTGTTGTTATACAGACAGAACACCCCTCAGCCTGTTGTTATATAGACAGAACACCCCTCAGCCTGTTGTTATATAGACAGAACACCCCTCAGCCTGTTGTTATACAGACAGAACACCCCTCAGCCTGTTGTTAGACAGACAGAACACCCCTCAGCCTGTTGTTAGACAGACAGAACACCCCTCAGCCTGTTGTTATATAGACAGAACACCCCTCAGCCTGTTGTTATATAGACAGAACACCCCTCAGCCTGTTGTTATATAGACAGAACACCCCTCAGCCTGTTGTTATATAGACAGAACACCCCTCAGCCTGTTGTTAGACAGACAGAACACCCCTCAGCCTGTTGTTAGACAGACAGAACACCCCTCAGCCTGTTGTTATATAGACAGAACACCCCTCAGCCTGTTGTTATATAGACAGAACACCCCTCAGCCTGTTGTTATATAGACAGAACACCCCTCAGCCTGTTGTTATATAGACAGAACACCCCTCAGCCTGTTGTTAGACAGACAGAACACCCCTCAGCCTGTTGTTAGACAGACAGAACACCCCTCAGCCTGTTGTTATATAGACAGAACACCCCTCAGCCTGTTGTTATATAGACAGAACACCCCTCAGCCTGTTGTTAGACAGACAGAACACCCCTCAGCCTGTTGTTATATAGACAGAACACCCCTCAGCCTGTTGTTAGACAGACAGAACACCCCTCAGCCTGTTGTTATATAGACAGAACACCCCTCAGCCTGTTGTTATATAGACAGAACACCCCTCAGCCTGTTGTTATATAGACAGAACACCCCTCAGCCTGTTGTTATATAGACAGAACACCCTCAGCCTGTTGTTAGACAGACAGAACACCCCTCAGCCTGTTGTTATACAGACAGAACACCCCTCAGCCTGTTGTTAGACAGACAGAACACCCCTCAGCCTGTTGTTATAAAGACAGAACACCCCTCAGCCTGTTGTTAGACAGACAGAACACCCCTCAGCCTGTTGTTAGACAGACAGAACACCCCTCAGCCTGTTGTTATATAGACAGAACACCCCTCAGCCTGTTGTTAGACAGACAGAACACCCCTCAGCCTGTTGTTATACAGACAGAACACCCCTCAGCCTGTTGTTAGACAGACAGAACACCCCTCAGCCTGTTGTTATATAGACAGAACACCCCTCAGCCTGTTGTTATATAGACAGAACACCCCTCAGCCTGTTGTTATATAGACAGAACACCCTCAGCCTGTTGTTAGACAGACAGAACACCCCTCAGCCTGTTGTTAGACAGACAGAACACCCCTCAGCCTGTTGTTATATAGACAGAACACCCCTCAGCCTGTTGTTATATAGACAGAACACCCCTCAGCCTGTTGTTTAGACAGAACACCCCTCAGCCTGTTGTTATACAGACAGAACACCCCTCAGCCTGTTGTTATATAGACAGAACACCCCTCAGCCTGTTGTTAGACAGAACACCCCTCAGCCTGTTGTTATATAGACAGAACACCCCTCAGCCTGTTGTTAGACAGACAGAACACCCCTCAGCCTGTTGTTAGACAGACAGAACACCCTCAGCCTGTTGTTAGACAGACAGAACACCCCTCAGCCTGTTGTTATATAGACAGAACAGCCCTCAGCCTGTTGTTATATAGACAGAACACCCCTCAGCCTGTTGTTAGACAGACAGAACACCCCTCAGCCTGTTGTTATATAGACAGAACACCCCTCAGCCTGTTGTTAGACAGACAGAACACCCCTCAGCCTGTTGTTAGACAGACAGAACACCCCTCAGCCTGTTGTTATATAGACAGAACACCCCTCAGCCTGTTGTTATATAGACAGAACACCCCTCAGCCTGTTGTTATATAGACAGAACACCCCTCAGCCTGTTGTTATATAGACAGAACACCCCTCAGCCTGTTGTTATATAGACAGAACACCCCTCAGCCTGTTGTTATATAGACAGAACACCCCTCAGCCTGTTGTTATATAGACAGAACACCCCTCAGCCTGTTGTTATACAGACAGAACACCCCTCAGCCTGTTGTTATATAGACAGAACACCCCTCAGCCTGTTGTTAGACAGACAGAACACCCCTCAGCCTGTTGTTAGACAGACAGAACACCCCTCAGCCTGTTGTTAGACAGACAGAACACCCCTCAGCCTGTTGTTATATAGACAGAACACCCCTCAGCCTGTTGTTAGATAGACAGAACACCCCTCAGCCTGTTGTTATACAGACAGAACACCCCTCAGCCTGTTGTTATATAGACAGAACACCCCTCAGCCTGTTGTTAGACAGACAGAACACCCCTCAGCCTGTTGTTAGACAGACAGAACACCCCTCAGCCTGTTGTTATATAGACAGAACACCCCTCAGCCTGTTGTTAGACAGACAGAACACCCCTCAGCCTGTTGTTATATAGACAGAACAGCCCTCAGCCTGTTGTTAGACAGACAGAACACCCCTCAGCCTGTTGTTATTAGACAGACAGAACAGAACACCCCTCAGCCTGTTGTTATATAGACAGAACACCCCTCAGCCTGTTGTTAGACAGACAGAACACCCTCAGCCTGTTGTTATATAGACAGAACACCCCTCAGCCTGTTGTTAGACAGACAGAACACCCCTCAGCCTGTTGTTAGACAGACAGAACACCCCTCAGCCTGTTGTTATATAGACAGAACACCCCTCAGCCTGTTGTTAGACAGACAGAACACCCCTCAGCCTGTTTAATATAGACAGAACACCCCTCAGCCTGTTGTTATATAGACAGAACACCCCTCAGCCTGTTGTTATATAGACAGAACACCCTCAGCCTGTTGTTATATAGACAGAACACCCCTCAGCCTGTTGTTAGACAGACAGAACACCCCTCAGCCTGTTGTTAGACAGACAGAACACCCCTCAGCCTGTTGTTAGACAGACAGAACACCCCTCAGCCTGTTGTTATACAGACAGAACACCCCTCAGCCTGTTGTTATATAGACAGAACACCCCTCAGCCTGTTGTTAGACAGACAGAACACCCCTCAGCCTGTTGTTAGCCTGTTATGTTAGACAGACAGAACACCCTCAGCCTGTTGTTAGACAGACAGAACACCCTCAGCCTGTTGTTATATAGACAGAACACCCCTCAGCCTGTTGTTATATAGACAGAACACCCCTCAGCCTGTTGTTAGACAGACAGAACACCCCTCAGCCTGTTGTTAGACAGACAGAACACCCCTCAGCCTGTTGTTAGACAGACAGAACACCCCTCAGCCTGTTCAGCCTGTTGTTAGACAGACAGAACACCCCTCAGCCTGTTGTTATATAGACAGAACACCCCTCAGCCTGTTGTTATATAGACAGAACACCCCTCAGCCTGTTGTTATATAGACAGAACACCCCTCAGCCTGTTGTTATATAGACAGAACACCCTCAGCCTGTTGTTATATAGACAGAACACCCCTCAGCCTGTTGTTATATAGACAGAACACCCCTCAGCCTGTTGTTAGACAGACAGAACACCCCTCAGCCTGTTGTTAGACAGACAGAACACCCCTCAGCCTGTTGTTAGACAGACAGAACACCCCTCAGCCTGTTGTTAGACAGACAGAACACCCCTCAGCCTGTTCTAATATAGACAGAACACCCCTCAGCCTGTTGTTAGACAGAACACCCTCAGCCTGTTGTTAGACAGACAGAACACCCTCAGCCTGTTGTTAGACAGACAGAACACCCCTCAGCCTGTTCTAATATAGACAGAACACCCCTCAGCCTGTTGTTAGACAGAACACCCCTCAGCCTGTTGTTAGACAGACAGAACACCCCTCAGCCTGTTGTTAGAACACCCCTCAGCCTGTTGTTAGACAGAACACCCCTCAGCCTGTTGTTAGACAGACAGAACACCCCTCAGCCTGTTGTTATATAGACAGAACACCCCTCAGCCTGTTGTTATATAGACAGAACACCCCTCAGCCTGTTGTTAGACAGAACACCCCTCAGCCTGTTGTTATATAGACAGATCACCCCTCAGCCTGTTGTTATACAGACAGATCACCCCTCAGCCTGTTAGACAGACAGAACACCCCTCAGCCTGTTGTTATATAGACAGAACACCCCTCAGCCTGTTGTTATATAGACAGAACACCCCTCAGCCTGTTAGACAGACAGAACACCCCTCAGCCTGTTGTTATATAGACAGAACACCCTCAGCCTGTTGTTATATAGACAGAACACCCCACCGCCTGTTAGACAGACAGAACACCCCTCAGCCTGTTGTTATATAGACAGAACACCCCTCAGCCTGTTGTTATATAGACAGAACACCCCTCAGCCTGTTGTTAGACAGACAGAACACCCTCCCCTCAGCCTGTTGTTAGACAGACAGAACACCCTCAGCCTGTTATACAGACAGAACACCCCTCATCCTGTTGTTATATAGACAGAACAGCCCTCAGCCTGTTGTTATATAGACAGAACACCCCTCAGCCTGTTGTTAGACAGACAGAACACCCCTCAGCCTGTTGTTATATAGACAGAACACCCCTCAGCCTGTTGTTATATAGACAGAACACCCCTCAGCCTGTTGTTAGACAGACAGAACACCCCTCAGCCTGTTGTTAGACAGACAGAACACCCTCAGCCTGTTGTTATATAGACAGAACACCCCTCAGCCTGTTGTTAGACAGAACACCCTCAGCCTGTTGTTATATAGACAGAACACCCCTCAGCCTGTTGTTATATAGACAGAACACCACTCAGCCTGTTGTTAGACAGACAGAACACCCCTCAGCCTGTTGTTAGACAGACAGAACACCCCTCAGCCTGTTGTTAGACAGACAGAACACCCCTCAGCCTGTTGTTAGACAGAACATCAGCCTGTTGTTAGACAGACAGAACACCCCTCAGCCTGTTGTTATATAGACAGAACACCCCTCAGCCTGTTGTTAGACAGACAGAACACCCCTCAGCCTGTTGTTAGACAGACAGAACACCCCTCAGCCTGTTGTTATAGACAGAACACCCCTCAGCCTGTTGTTATATAGACAGAACACCCCTCAGCCTGTTGTTATATAGACAGAACACCCCTCAGCCTGTTGTTATATAGACAGAACACCCCCTCAGCCTGTTGTTAGACAGACAGAACACCCCTCAGCCTGTTGTTAGACAGACAGAACACCCCTCAGCCTGTTGTTAGACAGACAGAACACCCCTCAGCCTGTTGTTAGACAGACAGAACACCCCTCAGCCTGTTGTTATACAGACAGAACACCCCTCAGCCTGTTGTTAGACAGACAGAACACCCCTCAGCCTGTTGTTAGACAGACAGAACACCCCTCAGCCTGTTAGACAGACAGAACACCCCTCAGCCTGTTGTTAGACAGACAGAACACCCCTCAGCCTGTTGTTAGACAGACAGAACACCCCTCAGCCTGTTGTTAGACAGACAGAACACCCCTCAGCCTGTTGTTATATAGACAGAACACCCCTCAGCCTGTTGTTAGACAGACAGAACACCCCTCAGCCTGTTGTTAGACAGACAGAACACCCCTCAGCCTGTTGTTAGACAGACAGAAACCCCTCAGCCTGTTGTTAGACAGACAGAACACCCCTCAGCCTGTTGTTATATAGACAGAACACCCCTCAGCCTGTTGTTATATAGACAGAACACCCCTCAGCCTGTTGTTATATAGACAGAACACCCTCAGCCTGTTGTTATATAGACAGAACACCCCTCAGCCTGTTGTTATATAGACAGAACCCCCTCAGCCTGTTGTTATATAGACAGAACACCCCTCAGCCTGTTGTTAGACAGACAGAACACCCCTCAGCCTGTTGTTAGACAGACAGAACACCCCTCAGCCTGTTGTTAGACCAGACAGAACACCCCTCAGCCTGTTGTTAGACAGACAGAACACCCCTCAGCCTGTTGTTAGACAGAACACCCCTCAGCCTGTTGTTAGACAGACAGAACACCCCTCAGCCTGTTGTTCCAGACAGAACACCCCTCAGCCTGTTGTTATATAGACAGAACACCCCTCAGCCTGTTGTTAGACAGACAGAACACCCCTCAGCCTGTTGTTAGAACACCCCTCATAGACAGAACACCCCTCAGCCTGTTGTTATACAGACAGAACACCCCTCAGCCTGTTGTTAGACAGACAGAACACCCCTCAGCCTGTTGTTATATAGACAGAACCCCCTCAGCCTGTTGTTAGACAGAACACCCCTCAGCCTGTTGTTATATAGACAGAACACCCCTCAGCCTGTTGTTATACAGACAGATCACCCCTCAGCCTGTTAGACAGACAGAACACCCCTCAGCCTGTTGTTATATAGACAGAACACCCCTCAGCCTGTTGTTTATAGACAGAACACCCCCCCTCAGAACACCCCCTCAGCCTGTTGTTATATAGACAGAACACCCTCAGCCTGTTGTTATATAGACAGAACACCCCTCAGCCTGTTGTTATATAGACAGAACACCCTCAGCCTGTTGTTAGAAGACAGAACACCCCTCAGCCTGTTGTTGACAGACAGAACACCCTCAGCCAGAACAGAATACCCCTCATCCTGTTGTTATAATCAGCCTGTTGTTATATAGACAGAACACCCCTCAGCCTGTTGTTAGACAGACAGAACACCCCTCAGCCTGTTGTTATATAGACAGAACACCCCTCAGCCTGTTGTTATATAGACAGAACACCCCTCAGCCTGTTGTTAGACAGACAGAACACCCCTCAGCCTGTTGTTAGACAGACAGAACACCCCTCAGCCTGTTGTTATATAGACAGAACACCCCTCAGCCTGTTGTTAGACACCTGTTGTTATATAGACAGAACACCCTCAGCCTGTTGTTAGACAGACAGAACACCCCTCAGCCTGTTGTTAGACAGACAGAACACCCCTCAGCCTGTTGTTAGACAGACAGAACACCCCTCAGCCTGTTGTTATATAACAGAACACCCCTCAGCCTGTTGTTAGAGACAGAACACCCCTCAGCCTGTTGTTATGAGACAGAACACCCCTCAGCCTGTTGTTAGACAGACAGAACACCCCTCAGCCTGTTGTTAGAACAGAACACCCCTCAGCCTGTTGTTAGAGACAGAACACCCCTCAGCCTGTTGTTAGACAGACAGAACACCCCTCAGCCTGTTGTTATATAGACAGAACACCCCTCAGCCTGTTGTTAGACAGACAGAACATCAGCCTGTTGTTAGACAGACAGAACACCCCTCAGCCTGTTGTTATATAGACAGAACACCCCTCAGCCTGTTGTTATATAGACAGAACACCCCTCAGCCTGTTGTTAGACAGACAGAACACCCCTCAGCCTGTTGTTAGACAGACAGAACACCCCTCAGCCTGTTGTTAGACAGACAGAACACCCCTCAGCCTGTTGTTATATAGACAGAACACCCCTCAGCCTGTTGTTAGACAGACAGAACACCCCTCAGCCTGTTGTTAGACAGACAGAACACCCCTCAGCCTGTTGTTATATAGACAGAACACCCCTCAGCCTGTTGTTAGACAGACAGAACACCCCTCAGCCTGTTGTTATATAGACAGAACACCCCTCAGCCTGTTGTTAGACAGACAGAACACCCCTCAGCCTGTTAGACAGACAGAACACCCCTCAGCCTGTTGTTGACAGAACACCCCTCAGCCTGTTGTTATATAGACAGAACACCCCTCAGCCTGTTGTTAGACAGACAGAACACCCCTCAGCCTGTTGTTAGACAGACAGAACACCCCTCAGCCTGTTGTTATATAGACAGAACACCCCTCAGCCTGTTGTTAGACAGACAGAACACCCCTCAGCCTGTTGTTAGACAGAACACCCCTCAGCCTGTTGTTTATACAGACAGAACAGAACACCCCTCAGCCTGTTGTTAGACAGACAGAACACCCCTCAGCCTGTTGTTATATAGACAGAACACCCCTCAGCCTGTTAGACAGACAGAACACCCCTCAGCCTGTTGTTATATAGACAGAACAGCCCTCAGCCTGTTGTTAGACAGACAGAACACCCCTCAGCCTGTTGTTATATAGACAGAACACCCCTCAGCCTGTTGTTAGACAGAACACCCCTCAGCCTGTTGTTATATAGACAGAACACCCCTCAGCCTGTTGTTAGACAGACAGAACACCCCTCAGCCTGTTGTTATATAGACAGAACACCCCTCAGCCTGTTGTTAGACAGACAGAACACCCCTCAGCCTGTTGTTAGACCCCTCAGACAGAACACCCCTCAGCCTGTTGTTGTTATATAGACAGAACACCCCTCAGCCTGTTGTTATACAGACAGAACACCCCTCAGCCTGTTGTTATATAGACAGAACACCCCTCAGCCCCCTCAGCCTCAGTTGTTATATAGACAGAACACCCCTCAGCCTGTTGTTATACAGACAGAACACCCCTCAGCCTGTTGTTAGACAGACAGAACACCCCTCAGCCTGTTGTTAGACAGACAGAACACCCCTCAGCCTGTTGTTAGACAGACAGAACACCCCTCAGCCTGTTGTTAGACAGACAGAACACCCCTCAGCCTGTTGTTATACAGACAGAACACCCCTCAGCCTGTTGTTATATAGACAGAACACCCCTCAGCCTGTTGTTAGACAGACAGAACACCCCTCAGCCTGTTGTTATATAGACAGAACACCCCTCAGCCTGTTGTTATATAGACAGAACACCCCTCAGCCTGTTGTTATATAGACAGAACACCCCTCAGCCTGTTGTTAGACAGACAGAACACCCCTCAGCCTGTTGTTATACAGACAGAACACCCCTCAGCCTGTTGTTATATAGACAGAACACCCCTAGACAGACCCTGTTGTTAGACAGACAGAACACCCCTCAGCCTGTTGTTATATAGACAGAACACCCCTCAGCCTGTTGTTATATAGACAGAACACCCTCAGCCTGTTGTTATATAGACAGAACACCCCTCAGCCTGTTGTTATATAGACAGAACACCCCTCAGCCTGTTGTTATATAGACAGAACACCCCTCAGCCTGTTGTTATATAGACAGAACACCCCTCAGCCTGTTGTTATATAGACAGACCCCTCACACCCCTCAGCCTGTTGTTAGACAGAACACCCCTCACTGTTAGACAGACAGAACACCCTCAGCCTGTTGTTAGACAGACAGAACACCCCTCAGCCTGTTGTTAGACAGACAGAACACCCCTCAGCCTGTTGTTAGACAGACAGAACACCCCTCAGCCTGTTGTTATATAGACAGAACACCCCTCAGCCTGTTGTTAGACAGACAGAACACCCCTCAGCCTGTTGTTAGACAGACAGAACACCCCTCAGCCTGAAAAGACAGAACACCCCTCAGCCTGTTGAAAATAAGACAGAACACCCCTCAGCCTGTTGTTAGACAGAACACAGAGACAGAACACCCCTCAGCCTGTTGTTAGACAGACAGAACACCCCTCAGCCTGTTGTTAGACAGACAGAACACCCCTCAGCCTGTTGTTATATAGACAGAACACCCCTCAGCCTGTTGTTATCAGCCTGTTGTTAGACAGACAGAACACCCCTCAGCCTGTTGTTATATAGACAGAACACCCCTCAGCCTGTTGTTATTAGACAGATCACCCCTCATAGACAGAACACCCCTCAGCCTGTTGTTATATAGACAGAACACCCCTCAGCCTGTTATTAGACAGAACACCCCTCAGCCTGTTTGTACCTTGTCAGCTCGGAGGATTCGATCAGCACACCCCTGTTGTTATATAGACAGAACACCCCTCAGAAGCCTGTTATATAGACAGTCACCCTAGACAGACAGAACACCCCTCAGCCTGTTGTTATATAGACAGAACACCCCTCAGCCTGTTGTTATATAGACAGAACACCCCTCAGCCTGTTGTTAGACAGACAGAACAACCCCTCAGCCTGTTGTTATATAGACAGAACACCCCTCAGCCAGCCTGTTGTTATATAGACAGAACACCCCTCAGCCTGTTGTTAGACAGAACACAGAACACCCCTCAGCCTGTTGTTATATAGACAGAACACCCCTCAGCCTGTTGTTAGACAGACAGAACACCCCCTCAGCCTGTTGTTAGACAGACAGAACACCCCTCAGCCTGTTGTATATAGACAGAACACCCCTCAGCCTGTTGTTATATAGACAGAACACCCCTCAGCCTGTTGTTATATAGACAGAACACCCCTCAGCCTGTTGTTATATAGACAGAACACCCTCAGCCTGTTGTTAGACAGACAGAACACCCCTCAGCCTGTTGTTAGACAGAACACCCCTCAGCCTGTTTATATAGACAGAACACCCCTCAGCCTGTTGTTATACAGACAGAACACCCCTCAGCCTGTTGTTATATAGACAGAACACCCCTCAGCCTGTTGTTATATAGACAGAACACCCCTCAGCCTGTTGTTAGACAGACAGAACACCCCTCAGCCTGTTGTTAGACAGACAGAACACCCCTCAGCCTGTTGTTATATAGACAGAACACCCCTCAGCCTGTTGTTATATAGACAGAACACCCCTCAGCCTGTTGTTATATAGACAGAACACCCCTCAGCCTGTTGTTAGACAGACAGAACACCCCTCAACCTGTTGTTATATAGACAGAACACCCCTCAGCCCTCACAAGGAGGTGTATCACAACACACACGCTCAAATACATACACAGGCCAGAGAGAAATAATTTTAGTGTATAACTTTCACAAACCACCAACGAGATGAGTTTATAGCCTAATCCTCCTCTGACTCAGCCCTAACACATCAGCCCAATCCCAAGTCAACCCCTAAGCCTTAAACCATATGCACTTGTTGTAAGCAATGTGGTAATAGCTCTACCTTGCCCTGTGATAGGCTACATGGACGTTTCACCGTTTTACTTACACCAATCATATCCTCTCAGATCTTCACAAGTGATTAGAGCGTAGGGTTCAGAGGTCCATTTGAGATTGGGCCTGACAGACACTTCTTCCTCTACTGACAGTTCAATCAAACCCAAGCAGCAGCAATACACCCTGGCTTCCATTACCACAGCACATCAAGTGATTTATCCCTCAGTCAATGTGTTTCCCAATGAGCTTGTGCTCCTACGGCTCTTCTCTCTCTGTCGCTGTCTGAAACATTTTGTCTAGTTCTGTTTAATTCCCGGTTGGTCCCGGAGTACGCTTAAAAAAATATATATATATTACAACGTTCTTCAGAGGTTGTATCATGGTCTCTTGGAGGTTGTCGTCTCGTTCCCGGTTTGTCGTCTCGTTCCCGGTTTGTCCCGGGACGTCACCTGATGGTCGTAAAGAAATGTCCCCCCCTCCCTAAAACATTTTTGCACCCAGGGTACCCTAGTTTCATTCCACATCACCTCTTGTTCTGTTACCATGCCCATCAAGGTCCTGATTGGTGAATCACCGATCCAGTCACAGTTGTTTGTCTTTTGGCAATGCAAGGGACACACCCTCACACATTGCTTTTAACATAGTGTTTTCAACTTCAATATTTGACACACTTTGACATACATGATTAGAATTGACATACCAATAGCTTGGTTCTTTGTTATAGGTGTCGTAAACGTCTGAGAAGGGGTTTATCCATACATCTCCATTTTGTGATAGATCACTCTTTGTGTTGTTGTTTATTCAGTATTTCACAGAAGTGTGACTTGATATTCTGGAATCTTCCATCTCTCTAGCTCGGGTTCTAATTGGCCAACATTATTTTCATGCAAATGTTCTAAAATCTGCATGAAGAAAACATGCTACTTTTCCCATCAGTGGTGTGGTTAGAGCAAATGGACTTGGTGTGAACATAAATCAGTGGTGTGGTTAGAGCAAATGGACTTGGTGTGAACATAAATCAGTGCGTGATGACGTAGTGCACACAAAAAAAAACATATTTGGACTTGGGTTAAGTTTTCAATGTACTGAATAAAAATCTAAAAGTTCAATGTGTTTCCATCCGCGCCTCACGGTCAGATGCCGATGCAGTTGCCTGAGAGGGGTGCGGACTGGCAGCAGAGAATTCAGACGCGGGAAAAACTGTGTTTCCAATGGCGCAGCTTAATAACTAAAAACCCACCGGAAAACAAAACAATCTAAAAAAAAAAATGGGTACAAAACCCGACGCACACCAGGACAGACATGAACAAGCACTTACAAATAAACAAGGACATGAGGGGGAACAGAGGGTTAAATACACAACATGTAGTTGTAGTTGATGAGATTGGAACCAGGTGTGATGGAAGACAAGACAAAACCAATGGAAAATGGATCGACGATGGCTAGAAGGTCGGTGACTTGACCGCCGAACGCGCCCGAACAAGGAGAGGGACCAACTTCTGCGGAGGTTGTGATATTGCCAGACCAGGCGGTGATGCAACCGGTCAGGATGCTCTCGATGGTGCAGCTGTATATATCCTGTTGAGGCTCTGGGGATCCATGCCAAATCTTATCAGTCTCCTGCGGGGAAAGGCTTCGTCCTCTTCGACTGTTTTGGTGTGTTTGGACCATGTTAGTGTAACAGTATAGACTTTACGTCCGTCCCCTCGCACACGTCAACAGTCACCCCTCGAAGCATCGTTACCCATCGCTCCACAAAAGCCGCGGCCCTCGCAGAACAAGGGGAACCACTACTCCAAGGTCTCAGAGGAAGTGACGTCACCGACTGAAACGCCACTGGCGCGCACCACCGCTAACTAGCTAGCCGTTTCACATCGGCTACATTAGTTTCTGTTGCTGTGGACGTCAAGGAACTTGAAACTCTCAACCTGCTCCACTTCATCCCTGTTGATGTGAATGGGGGCCTGTTCGACCCTCTTTTTCCTATAGTCCACGATCATCTCCGTTGTCTTGCTCACATTGAGGGCGGGGTTGTTGTCCTGGCACCACACTGCCGGGTCTCTGACCTCTAACCTGTTGGTTAATGTCATTCTGATATTCCTGCTTGGGATTTGAACTCACAACCTCTTGGTTCATTCTGATCTTCCATGCCATGTCATTAATATCATGTTAGGGTTATTCTTATTAATGACTGCCTTCACCAGCCTATTGAACTTCCTGCCTTTAAACCTCAGGTCGGTTGAAATAACACTGAAGAAAAAGGATTATATGTATAGTGACTCAGGAGTAACATTAAAAATAGAATAACCCCACCAACATTAGACAACCATACTGAAAAGCAAAACTCAAATTGCTGAAAATAAGTACTGTAAAACTTAAATTAATAGCCAGAGTGTTGATTTGCTTAAATCACTGAAGACAACAGGTTATTTCTTTATTGTATTAGGCAAGTCAGTTAAGAACAAATTCTTATTTTACAACGACGGTCTAGGAACAGTGGGTTAACTGGTTTAGGAACAGTGGGTTAACTGGTTTAGGAACAGTGGATTAACTGGTCTAGGAACAGTGGGTTAACTGGTCTAGGAACAGTGGGTTAACTGCCTTGTTCAGGGGAAGAATGACAGATTTGTACCTTGTCAGCTCGGAGGATTCGATCTAGCAACCTTTCTGTTACTAGTCCAATGCTCTAACCACTAGGCTACCTGCCTCTCTAACCACTAGGCTACCTGCCTCTCTAACCACTAGGCTACCTGCCTCTCTAACCACTAGGCTACCTGCCTCTCTAACCACTAGGCTACCTGCCTCTCTAACCACTAGGCAACCTGCCTCTCTAACCACTAGGCAACCTGCCTCTCTAACCACTAGGCTACCTGCCTCTCTAACCACTAGGCTACCTGCCTCTCTAACCACTAGGCTACCTGCCTCTCTAACCACTAGGCTACCTGCCTCTCTAACCACTAGGCTACCTGCCTCTCTAACCACTAGGCTACCTGCCTCTCTAACCACTAGGCTACCTGCCTCTCTAACCACTAGGCTACCTGCCTCTCTAACCACTAGGCTACCTGCCTCTCTAACCACTAGGCTACCTGCCTCTCTAACCACTAGGCTACCTGCCTCTCTAACCACCAGGCTACCTGCCTCCTCTAACCACTAGGCTACCTGCCTCTCTAACCACTAGGCTACCTGCCTCTCTAACCACTAGGCTACCTGCCTCTCTAACCACTAGGCTACCTGCCTCTCTAACCACTAGGCTACCTGCCTCTCTAACCACTAGGCTACCTGCCTCTCTAACCACTAGGCTACCTGCCTCTCTAACCACTAGGCTACCTGCCTCTAACCACTAGGCTACCGTAGGCCGCCTCTTATTTTCATCCATGTTCATAATGTACACAGCCGTCGCTTATTTGCATAGTTAATTGTTTTATGGAAAATTCCACCCCAAAAACAATATTTTGTTATTTGTTTCATTAGTCCAATCGTCGTCATAGTCCCAAAATCAATACAGCAGGTACGATGCATTTTGCATTAGGAGTAACCTGTACGTTAGATTTTGTGGAGAACTTGTTCTGCCCCTGAACAAGGCAGTTAACCCACTGTTCCAAGACCGTCTTTGAAAATAAGAATTTGTTCTTAACTGACTTGCCTAGTTAAATAAATAAAAAAATTAGCAGCAGATATGTTAAGATTGATCTCATACAACTGTACGACAGTTTAGCCCTGCTATATAGCACTAGTTTCTAAAGGAATATAGCATATAAACATTATCAATATGCATCTTACCTTTCAATTGTTCCTTTGGAAGAAAGGTCCCAGAATTGATGGAATCTTATTTCTGGATCGTTGGGGCTTCTTCGTGGATGAGGTGAAAATTGTCCTCTTTTAAAGGGGACTTTGGCATCATTAGGTGGTCCACACACACGTTTGGGGACGGTATATTTATCTACAACTACGGTTTTGGAAGTCGGTATGGCTGTAAATCATATATGGCCATCTAAAAACAATATGTTACCAATATATTATGTGTGGATCAAAACTAAATCTCCCCTTAACTAACCCCATCTCCCTTAACTAAATCTCCCCTTAACTAACCCCATCTCCCCTTAACTAACCCATCTCCCCATAACAACCCCACCCTGTAACCCAACTCCCCATAACCCAACTCCCCTTAACTCCCTTAACTAACCCCATCTCCCTTAACTAACCCATGCAGCCAAACCAAGACCCTGTAATTCCATGAGGTAATGCAGCCCTCTGCACAGAACCCTGTTTAGGCTGGTGTGTATGTGTGTGTGATAGAGAACAAGACACAGTATAGGAGAGTGTGAGAGAGCGAGCGAGAGAATTGAATACACTTGTAGAATCGTAAGGATAGTTTTTACTAATCCATGAGAGCATGTGTGGATATTGATGATTATAATGTTGTTAAAAAAAGCATCTCTTGAAACCCTCTGTGGCATGATGGGGCCCCTGTGTAAACATAGCTGCCTAAATATCTGCACCCCTGTTCTGGACCCTGGATAGACAGAGACGGGTAGCCTAGCGTTTAAGAGAGTTGGGCCAGTAACTGAAAGGTTGCTGGTTCCAATCCCGAGCAGATTACGTGAAAAATCTGTCGATATGTCCTTGAGCAAGGCAATAAACCCTAATTGTTCTGGTCAGTCACTCTGTATAAGTTGAAAAAAAAAAACATGCAGTCCACTTCCCGAAAACACATTAAGCACATCGAACCAATTTACCATTACCTGTAGGAACGAATAAAAAAAATTAAAAAACCAAACGCGTCAGAACACTTTAAAGCATTAGCTTGATTGAATTGGGCACACACCAAAACTGGGGACTTGTGATTCGGCCTTGTACATGGGGCTTGAAGTACGTATGGACTGGATCTCATTAAGTCCACAGATTTAATCTTCTGCAACGTAGCCAGGCAGCGGTGTTCCACTAAACACATTGTCCACCAAACATAAACCCAGGTAAATCTTATTCCATCCTGTCCAACTGAACACAGGTACGTGTAAATATCTTCGTGGTTGAGTCTTCCAGCTGGAACATGTAAACACAGATGCATCCCTGATAAGAACAACCGCCCGACTGGAAGACGGACACCACAGAGGAAACCATAAGAAGGGCAGGGTACACCGTGAAGGGAAAGGTTTTCAGGCTTCAACAGGGCAGGTCCTACAGGCCCTAGTTTCTACCTTCATAACAACACTATCAACAAGGCAGGTCCTACAGGCCCTAGTTTCTACCTTAACAACACTATCAACAAGGCAGGTCCTACAGGCCCTAGTTTCTACCTTCTTAACAACACTATCAACAAGGCAGGTCCTACAGGCCCTAGTTTCTACCTTAACAACACTATCAACAAGGCAGGTCCTACAGGCCCTAGTTTCTACCTTAACAACACTATCAACAAGGCAGGTCCTACAGGCCCTAGTTTCTACCTTAACAACACTATCAACAAGGCAGGTCCTACAGGCCCTAGTTTCTACTTCTTAACAGCACTATCAACAAGGCAGGTCCTACAGGCCCTAGTTTCTACCTTAACAACACTATCAACAGGGCAGGTCCTACAGGCCCTAGTTTCTACCTTAACAGCACTATCAACAAGGCAGGTCCTACAGGCCCTAGTTTCTACCTTAACAACACTATCAACAAGGCTGGTCCTACAGGCCCTAGTTTCTAACTTCTTAACAACACTATCAACAAGGCAGGTCCTACAGGCCCTAGTTTCTACCTTCTTAACAGCACTATCAACAAGGCAGGTCCTACAGGCCCTAGTTTCTACCTTCTTAACAACACTATCAACAAGGCAGGTCCTACAGGCCCTAGTTTTACCTTCTTAACAACACTATCAACAAGGCAGGTCCTACAGGCCCTAGTTTCTAACTTCTTAACAACACTATCAACAAGGCAGGTCCTACAGGCCCTAGTTTTATCGCACCTGGACTACTGTTCAGTAGGTGGTCAGGTGCCACAAAGAGGGACTTAGGAAACGTGCAATTGTCTCAGAACAGGGCAGCACGGCTGGCCCTCGGATGTACACAGAGAGCTAATATTAATAATAGGTCCTACATGTCAATCTCTCCTGACTCAAAGTGGAGGAGAGATTGACTTCATCACTACTTGTTTTTATGAGCGGTATTGACATGTTGAATGCACCGAGCTGCCCAGTTTAAACTACAAGCCCATAACTCTGACACCCATGCCCGTACCCTTAACAAGACATGCCACCAGAGGTCTCTTCACAGTCCCCAAGTCCAGAACAGACAATGGGAGGTGCACAGTACTACATAGAGTCGTGACAACATGATGTTCCACATCAAGTAAAATTAGATTTAAAATAGGTAAAAAATACAACCTTATGGAACAGCGGGGTGAAGACACACAGACACACGATAACATACACACAGGAAAACATACACAAAGCTGGCATCACCTTCTTAACAACAGGCAAGCAGGTGGCTATTTGAAGAATATCAACTATCAAAAAACATATTTAGATTTATGTAACACTTTTCTTTTGGTTACAACATGATCCCATATGTGTTATTTCATAGTTTTAACATCTTCTACAACGTAGAAAATAGTAAAAACAAAGAAAAACCCTTTAATGAGTAGGTGTTCATTAAAACTTTTGACCGGTAGTGTATATACTACCTCAGTCTCATTACCTCGACTAACCTGTACCCCTGCACATTGACCCTGTAGTCTCCTAAGTACCCCTGTATATAGTCTCATTACTAACCTGTACCCCTGTATATAGTCTCATTACTAACCTGTACCCCCTGTATATAGTCTCATTACTAACCTGTACCCCCTGTATATAGTCTCATTACTAACCTGTACCCCCTGTATATAGTCTCATTACTAACCTGTACCCCCTGTATATAGTCTCATTATTGTTATTTTATTGTTGCTTTTTATTTTATATATATATATATATTTTTTATTTTATTTTTTTTTTTTCAGTTAATTTAGTAAATATTTCAGCACTTAACTGCATTGTTGGTTAAGGGCGTGTAAGCATTTCCCTGTTGTATTCAGCATGTGACATAACATTAGATTTGAATTATGGTATCTAAACCGCTGTGAAATTATAATTTCAAGAACCAGAAATATTACATCTTCAGCTGGTTTTAACAAAACATGCAAAAACAAAAACTGAAGAACAGGAAGCATAGAAATAGTGCATATAGAACACATCTACAACTTCTTATTTCTGTCCAGAGGATAGGGGCCCATGTCCTAGAGGGGCCAGTTTCTGTCCAGAGGATAGGGGGCATGTCCTAGAGAGGGGCCAGTTTCTGTCCAGAGGATAGGGGCCCATGTCCTAGAGAGGGGCCAGTTTCTGTCCAGAGGATAGGGGCCCATGTCCTAGAGAGGGGCCAGTTTCTGTCCAGAGGATTGGCACCACAACCAGATAAGCATTAGACAACTTTCCACGCCTCATGCTCCAGTGGCACATGACACCAGAAGGAGTGGGACGTACAGAAACTGTCCCCTCTCTAGGAATGCTATAGCTAAACAAAGCCTAGCAACCAGTCTAGGTAACCACAGCAACGGGCAGTCACCGGCGTGGGTGGGAATCGCATTCTCAAATGTATATGAATTAATTTCCATTCCATTGATAGAGAGACAACTCCTGGAAGAAAACAACCGTCAACTTCTAAATGGGGAAAAATATATATTTTAATCCACCCGTTTTTTTAAGTGAGTAGGATTGATTTGAGTCCATTTAAGTTTAAATCTTGCCGGTCACAGATCCTCTGGTCACACAGGAAGGACAGTAGTACTCCATGAGTGTGAACCTCCGGGCTGGAACACACAGGACTGACCGTGGTTTAAAAGTGAGGCCTTCTCTGCCGAGCAGTGTACTTTGTGTCAGCTCGGACTTCCCTGGGAAACAAAACACACCACAGAGAGGGAAGACTGTAAGAGACCAGCCTTTCTGTTTACAGAGCCTGATGACTTCCTCCATATGGGGTTGTAAACTATATGAACATCATAATGCATGGTACAAATGTTGACCTGTACAGGATCAGGATCCCCGCCCAAATGAGAGTAGCCAGGATCCCCGCCCAAATGAGAGGGTAGCCAGGATCCCTGCCCAAATGAGAGGGTAGCCAGGATGCCCGCCCAAATGAGAGGGTAGCCAGGATCCCTGCCCAAATGAGAGGGTAGCCAGGATGCCTGCCCAAAAGATAGCCAGGATCCCTGCCCAATGGGTAGCCAGGATCCCTGCCCAAATGAGAGGGTAGCCAGGATCCCTGCCCAAATGAGAGGGTAGCCAGGATCCCTGCCCAAATGAGAGGGTAGCCAGGATCCCTGCCCAAATGAGAGGGTAGCCAGGATCCCTGCCCAAATGAGAGGGTAGCCAGGATCCCTGCCCAAATGAGAGGGTAGCCAGGATCCCTGCCCAAATGAGAGGGTAGCCAGGATCCCTGCCCAAATGAGAGGGTAGCCAGGATCCCTGCCCAAATGAGAGGGTAGCCAGGATCCCTGCCCAAATGAGAGGGTAGCCAGGATCCCTGCCCAAATGAGAGGGTAGCCAGGATCCCTGCCCAAATGAGAGGGTAGCCAGGATCCCTGCCCAAATGAGAGGGTAGCCAGGATCCCTGCCCAAATGAATAGCCAGGAGCCCAAATGAGGTAGCCAGGATCCCTGCCCAAATGAGAGGGTAGCCAGGATCCCTGCCCAAATGAGAGGGTAGCCAGGATCCCTGCCCAAATGAGAGGGTAGCCAGGATGCCTGCCCAAATGAGAGGGTAGCCAGGATGCCTGCCCAAATGAGAGGGTAGCCAGGATCCCTGCCCAAATGAGAGGGTAGCCAGGATCCCTGCCCAAATGAGAGGGTAGCCAGGATCCCTGCCCAAATGAGAGGGTAGCCAGGATCCCTGCCCAATGAGAGTAGCCAGGATCCCTGCCCAAATGAGAGGGTAGCCAGGATCCCTGCCCAAATGAGAGGGTAGCCAGGATCCCTGCCCAAATGAGAGGGTAGCCAGGATCCCTGCCCAAATGAGAGGGTAGCCAGGATCCCTGCCCAAATGAGAGGGTAGCCAGGATCCCTGCCCAAATGAGAGGGTAGCCAGGATCCCTGCCCAAATGAGAGGGTAGCCAGGATCCCTGCCCAAATGAGAGGGTAGCCAGGATCCCTGCCCAAATGAGAGGGTAGCCAGGATCCCTGCCCAAATGAGAGGGTAGCCAGGATCCCTGCCCAAATGAGAGGGTAGCCAGGATCCCTGCCCAAATGAGAGGGTAGCCAGGATGCCTGCCCAAATGAGAGGGTAGCCAGGATGCCTGCCCAAATGAGAGGGTAGCCAGGATCCCTGCCCAAATGAGAGGGTAGCCAGGATCCCTGCCCAAATGAGAGGGTAGCCAGGATCCCTGCCCAATGAGGGTAGCCAGGATCCCTGCCCAAATGAGAGGGTAGCCAGGATCCCTGCCCAAATGAGAGGGTAGCCAGGATCCCTGCCCAAATGAGAGGGTAGCCAGGATCCCTGCCCAAATGAGAGGGTAGCCAGGATCCCTGCCCAAATGAGAGGGTAGCCAGGATCCCTGCCCAAATGAGAGGGTAGCCAGGATCCCTGCCCAAATGAGAGGGTAGCCAGGATCCCTGCCCAAATGAGAGGGTAGCCAGGATCCCTGCCCAAATGAGAGGGTAGCCAGGATCCCTGCCCAAATGAGAGGGTAGCCAGGATCCCTGCCCAAATGAGAGGGTAGCCAGGATCCCTGCCCAGATGAGAGGGTAGCCAGGATCCCTGCCCAAATGAGAGGGTAGCCAGGATGCCTGCCCAAATGAGAGGGTAGCCAGGATCCCTGCCCAAATGAGAGGGTAGCCAGGATCCCTGCCCAAATGAGTAGCCAGGATCCCTGCCCAATGAGAGTAGCCAGGATCCCTGCCCAAATGAGAGGGTAGCCAGGATGCCTGCCCAAATGAGAGGGTAGCCAGGATCCCTGCCCAAATGAGAGGGTAGCCAGGATGCCTGCCCAAATGAGAGGGTAGCCAGGATCCCTGCCCAAATGAGAGGGTAGCCAGGATCCCTGCCCAAATGAGAGGGTAGCCAGGATGCCTGCCCAAATGAGAGGGTAGCCAGGATCCCTGCCCAAATGAGAGGGTAGCCAGGATCCCTGCCCAAATGAGAGGGTAGCCAGGATCCCTGCCCAAATGAGAGGGTAGCCAGGATCCCTGCCCAAATGAGAGGGTGGCCAGGATCCCTGCCCAAATGAGAGGGTGGCCAGGATCCCTGCCCAAATGAGAGGGTGGCCAGGATCCCTGCCCAAATGAGAGGGTGGCCAGGATCCCTGCCCAAATGAGAGGGTGGCCAGGATCCCTGCCCAAATGAGAGGGTGGCCAGGATCCCTGCCCAAATGAGAGGGTGGCCAGGATCCCTGCCCAAATGAGAGGGTGGCCAGGATCCCTGCCCAAATGAGAGGGTGGCCAGGATCCCTGCCCAAATGAGAGGGTAGCCAGGATCCCTGCCCAAATGAGAGGGTAGCCAGGATCCCTGCCCAAATGAGAGGGTAGCCAGGATCCCTGCCCAAATGAGAGGGTAGCCAGGATCCCTGCCCAAATGAGAGGGTAGCCAGGATCCCTGCCCAAATGAGAGGGTGGCCAGGATCCCTGCCCAAATGAGAGGGTGGCCAGGATCCCTGCCCAAATGAGAGGGTGGCCAGGATCCCTGCCCAAATGAGAGGGTAGCCAGGATCCCTGCCCAAATGAGAGGGTGGCCAGGATCCCTGCCCAAATGAGAGGGGTGGCCAGGATCCCTGCCCAAATGAGAGGGTGGCCAGGATCCCTGCCCAAATGAGAGGGTGGCCAGGATCCCTGCCCAAATGAGAGGGTGGCCAGGATCCCTGCCCAAATGAGAGGGTGGCCAGGATCCCTGCCCAAATGAGAGGGTGGCCAGGATCCCTGCCCAAATGAGAGGGTAGCCAGGATCCCTGCCCAAATGAGAGGGTAGCCAGGATCCCTGCCCAAATGAGAGGGTAGCCAGGATCCCTGCCCAAATGAGAGGGTAGCCAGGATCCCTGCCCAAATGAGAGGGTAGCCAGGATCCCTGCCCAAATGAGAGGGTAGCCAGGATGCCTGCCCAAATGAGAGGGTAGCCAGGATCCCTGCCCAAATGAGAGGGTAGCCAGGATCCCTGCCCAATGAGAGGGTAGCCAGGATCCCTGCCCAAATGAGAGGGTAGCCAGGATCCCTGCCCAATGAGAGTAGCCAGGATCCCTGCCCAAATGAGAGGGTAGCCAGGATCCCTGCCCAAATGAGAGGGTAGCCAGGATCCCTGCCCAAATGAGAGGGTGAGAGCCAGGATCCCTGCCCAAATGAGAGGGTAGCCAGGATGCCTGCCCAAATGAGAGGGTAGCCAGGATCCCTGCCCAAATGAGAGGGTAGCCAGGATCCCTGCCCAAATGAGAGGGTAGCCAGGATCCCTGCCCAAATGAGAGGGTAGCCAGGATCCCTGCCCAAATGAGAGGGTAGCCAGGATCCCTGCCCAAATGAGAGGGTAGCCAGGATCCCTGCCCAAATGAGAGGGTAGCCAGGATCCCTGCCCAAATGAGAGGGTAGCCAGGATCCCTGCCCAAATGCCAAAGAGGGTAGCCAGGATGCCTGCCCAAATGAGAGGGTAGCCAGGATCCCTGCCCAATGAGAGTAGCCAGGATCCCTGCCCAAATGAGAGGGTAGCCAGGATGCCTGCCCAAATGAGAGGGTAGCCAGGATCCCTGCCCAAATGAGAGGGTAGCCAGGATGCCTGCCCAAATGAGAGGGTAGCCAGGATCCCTGCCCAAATGAGAGGGTAGCCAGGATGCCTGCCCAAATGAGAGGGTAGCCAGGATCCCTGCCCAAATGAGAGGGTAGCCAGGATGCCTGCCCAAATGAGAGGGTAGCCAGGATGCCTGCCCAAATGAGAGGGTAGCCAGGATGCCTGCCCAAATGAGAGGGTAGCCAGGATCCCTGCCCAAATGAGAGGGTAGCCAGGATGCCTGCCCAAATGAGAGGGTAGCCAGGATGCCTGCCCAAATGAGAGGGTAGCCAGGATGCCTGCCCAAATGAGAGGGTAGCCAGGATGCCTGCCCAAATGAGAGGGTAGCCAGGATGCCTGCCCAAATGAGAGGGTAGCCAGGATGCCTGCCCAAATGAGAGGGTAGCCAGGATGCCTGCCCAAATGAGAGGGTAGCCAGGATGCCTGCCCAAATGAGAGGGTAGCCAGGATGCCTGCCCAAATGAGAGGGTAGCCAGGATGCCTGCCCAAATGAGAGGGTAGCCAGGATGCCTGCCCAAATGAGAGGGTAGCCAGGATCCCTGCCCAAATGAGAGGGTAGCCAGGATCCCTGCCCAAATGAGAGGGTAGCCAGGATCCCTGCCCAAATGAGAGGGTGGCCAGGATCCCTGCCCAAATGAGAGGGTGGCCAGGATCCCTGCCCAAATGAGAGGGTGGCCAGGATCCCTGCCCAAATGAGAGGGTGGCCAGGATCCCTGCCCAAATGAGAGGGTGGCCAGGATCCCTGCCCAAATGAGAGGGTGGCCAGGATCCCTGCCCAAATGAGAGGGTGGCCAGGATCCCTGCCCAAATGAGAGGGTGGCCAGGATCCCTGCCCAAATGAGAGGGTGGCCAGGATCCCTGCCCAAATGAGAGGGTGGCCAGGATCCCTGCCCAAATGAGAGGGTGGCCAGGATCCCTGCCCAAATGAGAGGGTGGCCAGGATCCCTGCCCAAATGAGAGGGTGGCCAGGATCCCTGCCCAAATGAGAGGGTGGCCAGGATCCCTGCCCAAATGAGAGGGTAGCCAGGATCCCTGCCCAAATGAGAGGGTAGCCAGGATCCCTGCCCAAATGAGAGGGTAGCCAGGATCCCTGCCCAAATGAGAGGGTAGCCAGGATGCCTGCCCAAATGAGAGGGTAGCCAGGATCCCTGCCCAAATGAGAGGGTAGCCAGGATCCCTGCCCAATGAGAGTAGCCAGGATCCCTGCCCAAATGAGAGGGTAGCCAGGATCCCTGCCCAATGAGAGTAGCCAGGATCCCTGCCCAAATGAGAGGGTAGCCAGGATCCCTGCCCAAATGAGAGGGTAGCCAGGATCCCTGCCCAAATGAGAGGGTAGCCAGGATCCCTGCCCAAATGAGAGGGTAGCCAGGATGCCTGCCCAAATGAGAGGGTAGCCAGGATCCCTGCCCAAATGAGAGGGTAGCCAGGATCCCTGCCCAAATGAGAGGGTAGCCAGGATCCCTGCCCAAATGAGAGGGTAGCCAGGATCCCTGCCCAAATGAGAGGGTAGCCAGGATCCCTGCCCAAATGAGAGGGTAGCCAGGATCCCTGCCCAAATGAGAGGGTAGCCAGGATCCCTGCCCAAATGAGAGGGTAGCCAGGATCCCTGCCCAAATGAGAGGGTAGCCAGGATCCCTGCCCAAATGAGAGGGTAGCCAGGATGCCTGCCCAAATGAGAGGGTAGCCAGGATCCCTGCCCAATGAGAGTAGCCAGGATCCCTGCCCAAATGAGAGGGTAGCCAGGATGCCTGCCCAAATGAGAGGGTAGCCAGGATCCCTGCCCAAATGAGAGGGTAGCCAGGATGCCTGCCCAAATGAGAGGGTAGCCAGGATCCCTGCCCAAATGAGAGGGTAGCCAGGATGCCTGCCCAAATGAGAGGGTAGCCAGGATCCCTGCCCAAATGAGAGGGTAGCCAGGATGCCTGCCCAAATGAGAGGGTAGCCAGGATGCCTGCCCAAATGAGAGGGTAGCCAGGATGCCTGCCCAAATGAGAGGGTAGCCAGGATGCCTGCCCAAATGAGAGGGTAGCCAGGATCCCTGCCCAAATGAGAGGGTAGCCAGGATGCCTGCCCAAATGAGAGGGTAGCCAGGATGCCTGCCCAAATGAGAGGGTAGCCAGGATGCCTGCCCAAATGAGAGAGTAGCCAGGATGCCTGCCCAAATGAGAGGGTAGCCAGGATGCCTGCCCAAATGAGAGGGTAGCCAGGATGCCTGCCCAAATGAGAGGGTAGCCAGGATGCCTGCCCAAATGAGAGGGTAGCCAGGATGCCTGCCCAAATGAGAGGGTAGCCAGGATGCCTGCCCAAATGAGAGGGTAGCCAGGATGCCTGCCCAAATGAGAGGGTAGCCAGGATCCCTGCCCAAATGAGAGGGTAGCCAGGATCCCTGCCCAAATGAGAGGGTAGCCAGGATCCCTGCCCAAATGAGAGGGTGGCCAGGATCCCTGCCCAAATGAGAGGGTGGCCAGGATCCCTGCCCAAATGAGAGGGTGGCCAGGATCCCTGCCCAAATGAGAGGGTGGCCAGGATCCCTGCCCAAATGAGAGGGTGGCCAGGATCCCTGCCCAAATGAGAGGGTGGCCAGGATCCCTGCCCAAATGAGAGGGTGGCCAGGATCCCTGCCCAAATGAGAGGGTGGCCAGGATCCCTGCCCAAATGAGAGGGTGGCCAGGATCCCTGCCCAAATGAGAGGGTGGCCAGGATCCCTGCCCAAATGAGAGGGTAGCCAGGATCCCTGCCCAAATGAGAGGGTAGCCAGGATCCCTGCCCAAATGAGAGGGTAGCCAGGATCCCTGCCCAAATGAGAGGGTAGCCAGGATCCCTGCCCAAATGAGAGGGTAGCCAGGATCCCTGCCCAAATGAGAGGGTAGCCAGGATGCCTGCCCAAATGAGAGGGTAGCCAGGATGCCTGCCCAAATGAGAGGGTAGCCAGGATGCCTGCCCAAATGAGAGGGTAGCCAGGATGCCTGCCCAAATGAGAGGGTAGCCAGGATGCCTGCCCAAATGAGAGGGTAGCCAGGATGCCTGCCCAAATGAGAGGGTAGCCAGGATGCCTGCCCAAATGAGAGGGTAGCCAGGATGCCTGCCCAAATGAGAGGGTAGCCAGGATGCCTGCCCAAATGAGAGGGTAGCCAGGATGCCTGCCCAAATGAGAGGGTAGCCAGGATGCCTGCCCAAATGAGAGGGTAGCCAGGATGCCTGCCCAAATGAGAGGGTAGCCAGGATCCCTGCCCAATGAGAGTAGCCAGGATCCCTGCCCAAATGAGAGGGTAGCCAGGATGCCTGCCCAAATGAGAGGGTAGCCAGGATCCCTGCCCAAATGAGAGGGTAGCCAGGATGCCTGCCCAAATGAGAGGGTAGCCAGGATCCCTGCCCAAATGAGAGGGTAGCCAGGATGCCTGCCCAAATGAGAGGGTAGCCAGGATCCCTGCCCAAATGAGAGGGTAGCCAGGATGCCTGCCCAAATGAGAGGGTAGCCAGGATGCCTGCCCAAATGAGAGGGTAGCCAGGATGCCTGCCCAAATGAGAGGGTAGCCAGGATCCCTGCCCAAATGAGAGGGTAGCCAGGATGCCTGCCCAAATGAGAGGGTAGCCAGGATGCCTGCCCAAATGAGAGGGTAGCCAGGATGCCTGCCCAAATGAGAGGGTAGCCAGGATGCCTGCCCAAATGAGAGGGTAGCCAGGATGCCTGCCCAAATGAGAGGGTAGCCAGGATGCCTGCCCAAATGAGAGGGTAGCCAGGATGCCTGCCCAAATGAGAGGGTAGCCAGGATGCCTGCCCAAATGAGAGGGTAGCCAGGATGCCTGCCCAAATGAGAGGGTAGCCAGGATCCCTGCCCAAATGAGAGGGTAGCCAGGATCCCTGCCCAAATGAGAGGGAAGCCAGGATCCCTGCCCAAATGAGAGGGTAGCCAGGATCCCTGCCCAAATGAGAGGGTGGCCAGGATCCCTGCCCAAATGAGAGGGTGGCCAGGATCCCTGCCCAAATGAGAGGGTGGCCAGGATCCCTGCCCAAATGAGAGGGTGGCCAGGATCCCTGCCCAAATGAGAGGGTGGCCAGGATCCCTGCCCAAATGAGAGGGTGGCCAGGATGCCTGCCCAAATGAGAGGGTAGCCAGGATCCCTGCCCAATGAGAGTAGCCAGGATCCCTGCCCAAATGAGAGGGTAGCCAGGATGCCTGCCCAAATGAGAGGGTAGCCAGGATCCCTGCCCAAATGAGAGGGTAGCCAGGATGCCTGCCCAAATGAGAGGGTAGCCAGGATCCCTGCCCAAATGAGAGGGTAGCCAGGATGCCTGCCCAAATGAGAGGGTAGCCAGGATCCCTGCCCAAATGAGAGGGTAGCCAGGATGCCTGCCCAAATGAGAGGGTAGCCAGGATGCCTGCCCAAATGAGAGGGTAGCCAGGATGCCTGCCCAAATGAGAGGGTAGCCAGGATGCCTGCCCAAATGAGAGGGTAGCCAGGATGCCTGCCCAAATGAGAGGGTAGCCAGGATGCCTGCCCAAATGAGAGGGTAGCCAGGATGCCTGCCCAAATGAGAGGGTAGCCAGGATGCCTGCCCAAATGAGAGGGTAGCCAGGATGCCTGCCCAAATGAGAGGGTAGCCAGGATGCCTGCCCAAATGAGAGGGTAGCCAGGATGCCTGCCCAAATGAGAGGGTAGCCAGGATCCCTGCCCAAATGAGAGGGTAGCCAGGATCCCTGCCCAAATGAGAGGGTAGCCAGGATCCCTGCCCAAATGAGAGGGTAGCCAGGATCCCTGCCCAAATGAGAGGGTGGCCAGGATCCCTGCCCAAATGAGAGGGTGGCCAGGATCCCTGCCCAAATGAGAGGGTGGCCAGGATCCCTGCCCAAATGAGAGGGTGGCCAGGATCCCTGCCCAAATGAGAGGGTGGCCAGGATCCCTGCCCAAATGAGAGGGTGGCCAGGATCCCTGCCCAAATGAGAGGGTGGCCAGGATCCCTGCCCAAATGAGAGGGTGGCCAGGATCCCTGCCCAAATGAGAGGGTGGCCAGGATCCCTGCCCAAATGAGAGGGTGGCCAGGATCCCTGCCCAAATGAGAGGGTGGCCAGGATCCCTGCCCAAATGAGAGGGTGGCCAGGATCCCTGCCCAAATGAGAGGGTGGCCAGGATCCCTGCCCAAATGAGAGGTAGCCAGGATCCCTGCCCAAATGAGAGGGTAGCCAGGATCCCTGCCCAAATGAGAGGGTAGCCAGGATCCCTGCCCAAATGAGAGGGTAGCCAGGATCCCTGCCCAAATGAGAGGGTAGCCAGGATCCCTGCCCAAATGAGAGGGTAGCCAGGATCCCTGCCCAAATGAGAGGGTAGCCAGGATGCCTGCCCAAATGAGAGGGTAGCCAGGATCCCTGCCCAAATGAGAGGGTAGCCAGGATCCCTGCCCAATGAGAGTAGCCAGGATCCCTGCCCAAATGAGAGGGTAGCCAGGATCCCTGCCCAATGAGAGTAGCCAGGATCCCTGCCCAAATGAGAGGGTAGCCAGGATCCCTGCCCAAATGAGAGGGTAGCCAGGATCCCTGCCCAAATGAGAGGGTAGCCAGGATCCCTGCCCAAATGAGAGGGTAGCCAGGATGCCTGCCCAAATGAGAGGGTAGCCAGGATCCCTGCCCAAATGAGAGGGTAGCCAGGATCCCTGCCCAAATGAGAGGGTAGCCAGGATCCCTGCCCAAATGAGAGGGTAGCCAGGATCCCTGCCCAAATGAGAGGGTAGCCAGGATCCCTGCCCAAATGAGAGGGTAGCCAGGATCCCTGCCCAAATGAGAGGGTAGCCAGGATCCCTGCCCAAATGAGAGGGTAGCCAGGATCCCTGCCCAAATGAGAGGGTAGCCAGGATCCCTGCCCAAATGAGAGGGTAGCCAGGATGCCTGCCCAAATGAGAGGGTAGCCAGGATCCCTGCCCAATGAGAGTAGCCAGGATCCCTGCCCAAATGAGAGGGTAGCCAGGATGCCTGCCCAAATGAGAGGGTAGCCAGGATCCCTGCCCAAATGAGAGGGTAGCCAGGATGCCTGCCCAAATGAGAGGGTAGCCAGGATCCCTGCCCAAATGAGAGGGTAGCCAGGATGCCTGCCCAAATGAGAGGGTAGCCAGGATCCCTGCCCAATGAGAGTAGCCAGGATCCCTGCCCAAATGAGAGGGTAGCCAGGATGCCTGCCCAAATGAGAGGGTAGCCAGGATCCCTGCCCAAATGAGAGGGTAGCCAGGATGCCTGCCCAAATGAGAGGGTAGCCAGGATCCCTGCCCAAATGAGAGGGTAGCCAGGATGCCTGCCCAAATGAGAGGGTAGCCAGGATCCCTGCCCAAATGAGAGGGTAGCCAGGATGCCTGCCCAAATGAGAGGGTAGCCAGGATGCCTGCCCAAATGAGAGGGTAGCCAGGATGCCTGCCCAAATGAGAGGGTAGCCAGGATGCCTGCCCAAATGAGAGGGTAGCCAGGATCCCTGCCCAAATGAGAGGGTAGCCAGGATGCCTGCCCAAATGAGAGGGTAGCCAGGATGCCTGCCCAAATGAGAGGGTAGCCAGGATGCCTGCCCAAATGAGAGAGTAGCCAGGATGCCTGCCCAAATGAGAGGGTAGCCAGGATGCCTGCCCAAATGAGAGGGTAGCCAGGATGCCTGCCCAAATGAGAGGGTAGCCAGGATGCCTGCCCAAATGAGAGGGTAGCCAGGATGCCTGCCCAAATGAGAGGGTAGCCAGGATGCCTGCCCAAATGAGAGGGTAGCCAGGATCCCTGCCCAAATGAGAGGGTAGCCAGGATCCCTGCCCAAATGAGAGGGTAGCCAGGATCCCTGCCCAAATGAGAGGGTAGCCAGGATCCCTGCCCAAATGAGAGGGTGGCCAGGATCCCTGCCCAAATGAGAGGGTGGCCAGGATCCCTGCCCAAATGAGAGGGTGGCCAGGATCCCTGCCCAAATGAGAGGGTGGCCAGGATCCCTGCCCAAATGAGAGGGTGGCCAGGATCCCTGCCCAAATGAGAGGGTGGCCAGGATCCCTGCCCAAATGAGAGGGTGGCCAGGATCCCTGCCCAAATGAGAGGGTGGCCAGGATCCCTGCCCAAATGAGAGGGTGGCCAGGATCCCTGCCCAAATGAGAGGGTAGCCAGGATCCCTGCCCAAATGAGAGGGTAGCCAGGATCCCTGCCCAAATGAGAGGGTAGCCAGGATCCCTGCCCAAATGAGAGGGTAGCCAGGATCCCTGCCCAAATGAGAGGGTAGCCAGGATGCCTGCCCAAATGAGAGGGTAGCCAGGATGCCTGCCCAAATGAGAGGGTAGCCAGGATGCCTGCCCAAATGAGAGGGTAGCCAGGATGCCTGCCCAAATGAGAGGGTAGCCAGGATGCCTTCCCAAATGAGAGGGTAGCCAGGATCCCTGCCCAAATGAGAGGGTAGCCAGGATGCCTGCCCAAATGAGAGGGTAGCCAGGATGCCTGCCCAAATGAGAGGGTAGCCAGGATGCCTGCCCAAATGAGAGGGTAGCCAGGATCCCTGCCCAAATGAGAGAGTAGCCAGGATGCCTGCCCAAATGAGAGAGTAGCCAGGATGCCTGCCCAAATGAGAGAGTAGCCAGGATCCCTGCCCAAATGAGTAGCCAGGATCCCTGCCCAAATGAGAGGGTAGCCAGGATCCCTGCCCAAATGAGAGGGTAGCCAGGATCCCTGCCCAATGAGAGAGTAGCCAGGATGCCTGCCCAATGAGAGAGTAGCCAGGATGCCTGCCCAAATGAGAGAGTAGCCAGGATCCCTGCCCAAATGAGTAGCCAGGATCCCTGCCCAAATGAGAGAGTAGCCAGGATGCCTGCCCAAATGAGAGAGTAGCCAGGATGCCTGCCCAAATGAGAGGGTAGCCAGGATCCCTGCCCAAATGAGAGAGTAGCCAGGATGCCTGCCCAAATGAGAGAGTAGCCAGGATCCCTGCCCAAATGAGTAGCCAGGATCCCTGCCCAAATGAGAGGGTAGCCAGGATCCCTGCCCAAATGAGAGGGTAGCCAGGATCCCTGCCCAATGAGAGAGTAGCCAGGATGCCTGCCCAAAGAGAGAGTAGCCAGGATCCCTGCCCAAATGAGAGAGTAGCCAGGATCCCTGCCCAAATGAGTAGCCAGGATCCCTGCCCAAATGAGAGAGTAGCCAGGATGCCTGCCCAAATGAGAGAGTAGCCAGGATGCCTGCCCAAATGAGAGGGTAGCCAGGATCCCTGCCCAAATGAGAGAGTAGCCAGGATGCCTGCCCAAATGAGAGAGTAGCCAGGATCCCTGCCCAAATGAGAGGGTAGCCAGGATCCCTGCCCAAATGAGAGGGTAGCCAGGATCCCTGCCCAAATGAGAGGGTAGCCAGGATCCCTGCCCAAATGAGAGGGTAGCCAGGATCCCTGCCCAATGAGAGAGTAGCCAGGATGCCTGCCCAAATGAGAGAGTAGCCAGGATCCCTGCCCAAATGAGTAGCCAGGATCCCTGCCCAAATGAGTAGCCAGGATCCCTGCCCAAATGAGAGAGTAGCCAGGATCCCTGCCCAAATGAGAGAGTAGCCAGGATCCCTGCCCAAATGAGAGAGTAGCCAGGATCCCTGCCCAAATGAGTAGCCAGGATCCCTGCCCAATGAGAAGCCAGGATCCCTGCCCAATGAGAGAGTAGCCAGGATGCCTGGCCAATGAGAAAGTAGCCAGGATCCCTGCCAAATGAGAGGGTAGGCAGAGGGGTACATACCTGCCCTGTCTTCTCCTCCTCTCCTTCTTCTCTAGGACCCAGTCTTTTCCCTTCTTTGCAGACTTGCCCTTCATGTTCTTAAAGCGAGATCTTTACAAAAGACAAAACAGGAAATGACCACCAGTAGACACAGGAAGGGATTGAGACACCTCAGCTCTAAAAAAACCTGCAGTTATGTTTTACATATTTCATCTTCAAATCGGCTCCCCGTCTTCTCTGACAGATGTGATCAGTGTCCTTGTAAAGGACGTCACACTGCTTGCTAAGCCATTTGCTCCTGAGTCGGCTCATACCAAGGCTCCAACCCAGGACCTCTGTCTCGCAAACACACAGGATCACACCCATTAACTTCTCGGTGACTGGGGGCAGTATTGAGTAGCTTGGATGAATAATGTGCCCAGAGTAAACCTGGTACTCAGCCATAAAAGCTAGAATATGCATATAATTAGGTATATTTGGATAGAAAACACTGAAGTTTCTAAAACTGTTTGAATGATGTCTGTGAGTATAACAGAACTCATGTGGCAGGCGAAAACCTGAGAAAAAAATCCAACCAGGAAGTGGGAAATCTGAGGTTGGTCGATTTTCAACTCCGCCCCTATTGAAGATACAGTGGGATATTGGTCCTGTTGCACTTCCTAAGGCTTCCACTAGATGTCAACAGTCTTTAGAAACTTGTTTGAGGCTTCTACTGTAAAGTAGGGGCTCATAAGGGCTGTTTGAGTCAGTGGTCTGGCAGAGTGCCACAGGCTCGTGACGTGCGGTCATGAGAGAGTTAGCTCACTTTCCAATGCTTTTCTGAAGACAAAGGAATTCTCCAGTTGGAACATTAATGTTAAAAACATCCTAAAGATTGATTCTATACATCGTTTGACATGTTTCTATGGACTGTAACGGAATTTTTGACATTTCGTCTGCTCCGAGTGAACGCGCTTCGTGACTTTGTATTTGTTTACAAAACGCGCTAACAAAAGTAGCTATTTGGACATAAATTATAGACATTATCGAAACAAATCAAACATTGATTGTGGAACTGGGATTCCTGGGAGTGCATTCTGATGAAGATCATCAAAGGTAAGTTAATATGCATAATGCTATTTCTGACTAATGTTGACTACACATCATGGCGGATATTTCTTTGGACTCTGAGCGCCGTACTCAGATTATTGCATGGTATGCTTTTTTTTCTTTAAAAAAAATAATCTGACACAGCGGTTGCATTAAGGAGAGGTTTATCTAAAGTTCCATGTATAATAGCTTTATTTTTTATCAATGTTTATTATGAGTATTGCTGTGAATTCATGTGGCTATCTGCGAAATCACTGCATGTTTTGGAACTACTGAACATAACACACCAATGTAAAATTAGATTTTTGGATGTAAATAAGCAGTTTATCAAACAAAACATACATGTATTGTGTAACATGAAGTCCTATGAGTGTCATCTGATGAAGATCATCAAAGGTTAGTGATTCATTTTTATCTATATTTCTGCTTTTTGTGACTTCTATCTTTGGCTGGAAAAAAATGACTGTTTTTCTGTGACTTGGTGGTGACCTAACACAATCGTTTGTGGTGCTTTCGCTGTAAAGCCTTTTTGAAAATCAGACACTGTGGCTGGATTAACGAGAATTTTATCTGTAAAATGGCGTAAAATACTTGTATGCTTGAGGAATATTAATTATGAGATTTTTTGTTGTTTTGAATTTGGCACCCTGCACTTTCACTGGTTGTTGGCGGGGTGGGACGCTACCGTCCCGAATATCCAGAGAGGTTAAGTGTCTTACCCAGTCGAGACACGGAAAAGCTATTTGGACGAGCAAGTGGAGACACCTCAGGCTGAGTTTCCCCATATCTCCATCTGCTACATCACGTGATGTCAGAGGGCTGAAAAGCTGCCCGGGCAGTAACTGTAAACAGGCAGGAAGACAGCCCTCTGTCTCTCTGGGAGATGAGCCTGGCCTAACGGCTTCTCATTAGCATAAATGGTGGTAAACTACAACACTTCTAAAGCTGAGGATGTTATTTCTTTACCTCTGTCCTGTGAATTGGACTTGATTTGGGACGTCCCTGTCCACTGTCTCTGACACTAGCCCCTGAAACACAGGGACCACAAAACCATCAGCGTTCAACATTCAAGACAACAGTCTCTACAAATTAACCCTTATTCTTTTCCATACGGCAGGGTAGCCTAGTGGTTAGAGCGTTGGACTAGTAACCGAAAGGTTGCAAGTTCGAATCCCCGAGCTGACAAGGTACAAATCTGTCGTTCTGCCCCTGAACAGGCAGTTAAACCCACTGTTCCTAGGCCGTCATTGAAAATAAGAATTTGTTCTTACCTGACTAGCCTAGTAAAATAAAAGGTCAAATTTTAAAAAGACAACAGTCTCTACAAATGAACCCTTGTTCTCTTCCTCACCTTGGGAAGGGTTCCTGAAAACCCAGCGAACAGACAAAGGAAGAACCTGACGGGGGGAAGAAGAAAAAGAGAAGAATGTCAGTTTTAGTCTCTTATCCAGAGCGACTTACAGTTAAGAGCATTCATCTTAAAGTAACTAGGTGGGGACAACCACGTATCACAGTCATAGTAAGTAAAACCATCCCTCAATAAAGTAGTTCCCTAGCAGTCGGTAGTGTGAGTGTTCGTGCCAGAAAGACATGGGTTTGTGTGCGTGTTTCTAGTTTGACCACCAACTGATGACCATAGAAATAGAATCTGACATCATTGACTCACTATGACATTATGCCATCATTGACACCATTATGCCATCACTATCTCATTATGACATCACTATCTCATTATGACATCACTGACTTAACAGGAGAGGCCCATTCTATTGGTTAAATTTCTAATGGTGACTACCAAACCAAGTTGGGCCGCTGGGCGGCAGGGGGGGCGGGGAGACTCACTTTTTGGCCTTGGTGCTGTTAGGATAGTCCACCACCATGCCTCCACTGAAACCTGCCTTCATGGCCTGGGATGTAATCAGTTCCAGCTGCACACAGTCAAGTCTATTATTCATATGCACAGCACAGACATGGCGTACACTGAAACGCTGGCTGGCAGGTTCACCTCTCAATATTAACAAGAGTAAAATATTAAAGTAACAAAGGTGTCATAAAATGGAACATTTAGTATGAATGTACATAGAAGGAAGACCGTCAACAACAGTACACAGATGAGAAGAGTGACTACAGGTCAGGAGTGGCATGTTTCTGTGGAGACTAACTTTAATAAACTATTTTCATATCACTGTACCTGCTCAGAGTTCTCTGGGTAAAGCTGAAACACTGCACGGGCTCCTCTCGACTAAAAAGATACGGGACAATAACACAAGTAGTTAGATTGGACAGAGGTCACGAGGGATCTCACCAGGGAGGAGGAGTTAGATTGGACCGAGGTCCCTAGGGATCTCACCAGGGAGGAGGAGTTAGATTGGACAGAGGTCACTAGGGATCTCACCAGGGAGGAGTTAGATTGGACAGAGGTCACGAGGGATCTCACCAGGGAGGAGGAGTTAGATTGGTAGGGATCTCACCAGGGAGGAGTTAGATTGGACCGAGGTCACTAGGGATCTCACCAGGGAGGAGTTAGATTGGACAGAGGTCACGAGGGATCTCACCAGGGAGGAGGAGTTAGATTGGACCGAGGTCCCTAGGGATCTCACCAGGGAGGAGGAGTTAGATTGGACAGAGGTCACTAGGGATCTCACCAGGGAGGAGGAGTTAGATTGGACAGAGGTCACTAGGGATCTCACCAGGGAGGAGTTAGATTGGACAGAGGTCACGAGGGATCTCACCAGGGAGGAGGAGTTAGATTGGTAGGGATCTCACCAGGGAGGAGTTAGATTGGACAGAGGTCACGAGGGATCTCACCAGGGAGGAGGAGTTAGATTGGACCGAGGTCCCTAGGGATCTCACCAGGGAGGAGGAGTTAGATTGGACAGAGGTCCCTAGGGATCTCACCAGGGAGGAGTTAGATTGGACAGAGGTCCCTAGGGATCTCACCAGGGAGGAGGAGTTAGATTGGACAGAGGTCCCTAGGGATCTCACCAGGGAGGAGGAGTTAGATTGGTAGGGATCTCACCAGGGAGGAGGAGTTAGATTGGACCGAGGTCACGAGGGATCTCACCATGGAGGAGGAGTTAGATTGGACAGAGGTCCCTAGGGATCTCACCAGGGAGGAGGAGTTAGATTGGACAGAGGTCACTAGGGATCTCACCAGGGAGGAGGAGTTAGATTGGACAGAGGTCACTAGGGATCTCACCAGGGAGGAGGAGTTAGATTGGACAGAGGTCACGAGGGATCTCACCAGGGAGGAGGAGTTAGATTGGTAGGGATCTCACCAGGGAGGAGTTAGATTGGACAGAGGTCACGAGGGATCTCACCAGGGAGGAGGAGTTAGATTGGACCGAGGTCCCTAGGGATCTCACCAGGGAGGAGGAGTTAGATTGGACAGAGGTCCCTAGGGATCTCACCAGGGAGGAGTTAGATTGGACAGAGGTCCCTAGGGATCTCACCAGGGAGGAGGAGTTAGATTGGACAGAGGTCCCTAGGGATCTCACCAGGGAGGAGGAGTTAGATTGGTAGGGATCTCACCAGGGAGGAGGAGTTAGATTGGACCGAGGTCACGAGGGATCTCAC
The DNA here is from genome assembly GCF_036934945.1 of Oncorhynchus masou masou. Lineage (NCBI taxonomy): Eukaryota > Metazoa > Chordata > Actinopteri > Salmoniformes > Salmonidae > Oncorhynchus > Oncorhynchus masou. Next base: position 85,182,384 of record NC_088220.1, on the reverse strand, counting down.
CATGGAGGAGGAGTTAGATTGGACAGAGGTCCCTAGGGATCTCACCAGGGAGGAGGAGTTAGATTGGACAGAGGTCCCTAGGGATCTCACCAGGGAGGAGTTAGATTGGACAGAGGTCCCTAGGGATCTCACCAGGGAGGAGGAGTTAGATTGGACAGAGGTCCCTAGGGATCTCACCAGGGAGGAGGAGTTAGATTGGTAGGGATCTCACCAGGGAGGAGGAGTTAGATTGGACCGAGGTCACGAGGGATCTCACCATGGAGGAGGAGTTAGATTGGACAGAGGTCCCTAGGGATCTCACCAGGGAGGAGGAGTTAGATTGGACAGAGGTCCCTAGGGATCTCACCAGGGAGGAGTTAGATTGGACAGAGGTCCCTAGGGATCTCACCAGGGAGGAGGAGTTAGATTGGACAGAGGTCCCTAGGGATCTCACCAGGGAGGAGGAGTTAGATTGGACCGAGGTCACGAGGGATCTCACCAGGGAGGAGGAGTTAGATTGGACAGAGGTCCCTCGGGATCTCACCAGGGAGGAGGAGTTAGATTGGACCGAGGTCACGAGGGATCTCACCATGGAGGAGGAGTTAGATTGGACAGAGGTCCCTAGGGATCTCACCAGGGAGGAGGAGTTAGATTGGACAGAGGTCCCTAGGGATCTCACCAGGGAGGAGTTAGATTGGACAGAGGTCCCTAGGGATCTCACCAGGAGGAGGAGTTAGATTGGACCGAGGTCCCTAGGGATCTCACCAGGGAGGAGTTAGATTGGTAGGGATCTCACCAGGGAGGAGGAGTTAGATTGGACCGAGGTCACGAGGGATCTCACCAGGGAGGAGGAGTTAGATTGGACAGAGGTCCCTAGGGATCTCACCAGGGAGGAGGAGTTAGATTGGACAGAGGTCACGAGGGATCTCACCAGGGCGGAGTTAGATTGGTAGGGATCTCACCAGGGAGGAGTAGAGTGTACTGAAGAAGGTGTAGAGCCTCTTGGGGGGGCTGTGAGTCTTTTTGTCAGCATTGCAGAGCCACTGGAGAGCAGAAATACTGAGGGATGAGACAAAGAGAGGTAGGGGAGGACACAGACACAGGTGATAGGTAGAAAGAGAAGGATGGAGACAGTCAGAAAGAGACATTACTAACTCAGTCTTGACAAGTCCATCAATAGTAATTTCTCAGTAGAGAACTCAGGTCTCTCTTACAGGACAGGAAGGACAAGCTCTTTACCTGATGCAGCCATCAAAGGTCCCAGGCCTGAAGGGTAATCCCTCCCCCATATCCCCCAACACAAGGTCTCCCTCCACCTCCCGATCCAGCGCTACATCTAGAGACAAGGACACAGCACTGGTCAACGGCGGAGCACAACAAACAAATATTGACTGCTATATTTCCGGTTGCTGATCCATCTCTAAATATAAATGCAATATTTTTGCGCCAGGAATGACACCAATGGCCGTGTTGACGCCCACTCAACCATACATGGCCGTGTTGACGCCCACTCAACCATACATGGCCGTGTTGACGCCCACTCAACCATACATCGCCGTGTTGACGCCCACTTAACCATACATGGCCGGGTTACCGCCCACTTAACCATACATGGCTGTGTTGATGCCCACTCAACCACACTCACCCAACATGGCTGTGCTGATGTCCACTCCAACCCAGCAATGTCCCTCCTCTGACAGGTAGTCCCCACTTAGCCCGGAGCCACACCTGATGGGACAAGTTATAAAAGACACATTCAGTCTAACGTAGTTTTGTTGTTGTTTTGTTCTCCTACCCAGACCCATTACATTAATGAGAGCCCTCAGCAGTCCCCTGGCTTGTACACATACCCTACATCGAGCAGGAAACAGGGCTGGTCCTCAGGCAGGTTCAGCAGCTCCACAGCTCTCTCAGACATCTGGCTCTGGATCTCGATCATCCGAGAACTGGAAATCAACGAGGAAATTATTGAACAGTTGATTACTTAGCTACCCTTGAATCATATTACATTCTACTGTCTCAAAGAGATTGCATCAAGGACAGCCTCTGGTCAGTATGTAAATGGTAAAAATGCAACGATTTATATTCAAACACAGCGATTCGTATTATGCAGCCCATAGGAGGTCATTGTCAAACCCCGAACTCACTTCTGAGAATATTTCTTGGCCTCCTCTTCGTTATAGAACTGCAGAACGAGTAGAAATCAAAACACAAGAAGTTAAGTGCTGCGTGCAGGTAAACACAAGATGTGTCGCGGAAATGTTGTCCACATAATGAACTAAACATAACTAGTCACTTGCTAGGTAGGTATTTTGGAACAGATCACTAGCTAACTAACTGAGCAATCGTGTGTTTCCTTAGTTAATGCGGCTAACGTTAGCTAGCTCTCGTATGTCTTTAAAAAAATAATGAAAATATCATACTAACAATTTCAGGCGGAGCCATATGCTCGGGTCTTCGACAACTTGAGGCCATGTCTAATTTTGTTTCCTACAAGATATCTACGAATGATCGATTTAAATCAAAAAACCTTAAACGTTTTTATGATGTCTGGCTCCAGCTGAGGCTCCACATGTGAGTGTGACGTAGTATTTCAGCGACAAGGAAAGGGGCACGTAATTTAAAGAGACAGCCGCATCGTTGGGGAAAAACAATACTATTAGAAACGACTTCAACAACCAACACGGCCTTGTGAATGAATGCATATCTAAACACAATTTTAAAGCATACGAAAAATTAATTTGCACAAGACCATCACATCAGAGAGGAAGAGGCGATAATTGAGAACGTTCAAACCCCAATTCCTCGTATATTATTGGATGACAGAATACGTTTTGTGACAACATCCTATTTACATATTCTCTCATTGGTCAGCTATACATTTTACCGGATCCCACCCCTGTCTTCTTCGTTTCTGTCATTTCTCCATGGCCGCTGTACCTGCTGCTACGGGAGAATGGCTGAGGTCAGTCGGAGATTGGGGAGCGGAGTTTACAGATTTTCAGCTATCAGAAACGCACCGACTCACTCCATCCCCTGCGCCGAAGATCGACCACACGAAACGATGTCAGTAGCAGCAACCTCTATAATTGGAGCCAGAACCTTTAAAGCCAAGGTAACCGGACAAGGGATTTACGAATGTCACCCGGTGTCAACAAGGGACAGTCAGGCGAGTTCCTGGGAGCCTGAACGTAACAACCTCGAGGAGAATGCACAGGAATGCACGGAGACCGAGCACATTGATCAAATACTTTCTAGGCTAAAACACGAGTACAGACTGGGGTATGGGACATTACTTTGGTCAAGTAGTGATTTGCTTTTATTAGACATTAATGCTAAACCCGCTATCAAATTAGCAACTGTTCAGGATAGTGAGCTCAGACGGTCACCATTGTACCTGTGGCCCAGTGTAAAGCCTCTGTCCCAGGGTAACCTAGTAACAGTGCACAGGATGATGTGTTGGAATAGCCGAGGTGTTGTCATGGCCACCTTACACCCTGAAGTCTTTGGGTCACCTCAGCAGCTCCGAGCATTCAGCACGGTCATGCTGGCAGAGCAGCAGTCAGGCCGGTTTCGACCTCACCCAGAGGCCCTGTACTCCACCAGGACTTACAGCTGGAGGAGCAAAAACAACCAGTCAGACTTCCCGCCTCTTCACAGGAGCAGAACGGCCTACTACGACATCCTCCGAGTGTCCCCAGGCGCCACCCAATCCCAAATAAAAACAGCATATTACAAGCAGTCGTTCATCTACCACCCAGACAAGAACCCCGACAACGAGGAGGCCACCCAGCGTTTCTCTGAGATCACCGAGGCCTATAGCGTGCTGGGGAGCATGGCCCTGAGGAGGAAGTACGACCGCGGCATCCTCAGTGGGTCAGACATCCGGGGGGCAGGGAGACCCTCGGACCGGGAGGCCACCTCCAGCAACAGAGCCTCTGGCCCACAGCAGTATCAACAACAGCAGAGATCCCGACGGTTCTCCAACGTTGGAGGGAAAACCATGTTTGACTTTGACGCCTTCTTCCAGGCTCACTATGGAGAGCAGCTGCAGAGGGAGAAGGAGCTGAGGGCCAGAAGGGCCCAGCACCAGCAGAAACAGCAGCAGGATTATAAGCAGTGGAAGCTGGGGAAGATGTTGGAGATTACTGTAGGGGTACTGCTGGCCATGGGAGGAGTCATCTTCTTCAGTATCACCAGGTCCTGAAATAGAAATAAACCTATCTGTCCCTACCTACCTGTTGAGGTTCTGTGTTTGGACAAGTGGTTGCTTGAAGTGTTACACAAGGTTTCAATTTCTCTCTCTTCCCAGGTTATTTTCACAATAAACAGTTGACTTTTATCAAGAATAGCAGACAGTGATGTCGTTAATGGGCCCTACTCTCCACAGTGTCATTATCAGGACTGACACCAGACTTTAGCCTCCTTCCTTTCAACACAAGTGATTATAGCCACACATACATGGCCGAGCTCTTCTCAAAACTCAAATGACAGTTGTTTTATACAGAGATGATTTAGTGAGTTAAGTAGGATCCCCATTAGCTGTTGCACATGCAGCAGCTCCTCTTCCTGGGGTCCACACATTTACATGGACCTTGTAGTGATTTAGCAGACTCTCTTATCCAGAGTGACTCACAGCTACAGCTCCTCTTCCTGGGGTCCACACATTTACATGGACCTTGTAGTGATTTAGCAGATTCTCTTATCCAGAGTGACTTACATTCACCTTAAGATAGCTAGGTGGGACAATGACATGTCACAGGCATAGTAAGTACACGTTTCCTCAATGAAGTGGGGGGGGGGGATTTATTTACAATACTCTGAAGTGGTAGGGTTTCAGGTGCTTTCGGAAGATGGTAAGGGCTTCAGGGGGAAGATGGGAAGGGACTCTGCTGTCCTATCATCAGGGGGAAGATGGACAGGGACTCTGCTGTCCTAGCTTCAGGGGGAAGATGGACAGGGACTTTGCTGTCCTAGCATCAGGGGGAAGATGGACAGGGACTCTGCTGTCCTAGCTTCAGGGGGAAGATGGACAGGGACTTTGCTGTCCTAGCTTCAGGGGGAAGATGGACAGGGACTCTGCTGTCCTAGCATCAGGGGGAAGATGGACAGGGACTTTGCTGTCCTAGCTTCAGGGGGAAGATGGACAGGGACTCTGCTGTCCTAGCATCAGGGGGAAGATGGACAGGGACTCTGCTGTCCTAGCATCAGGGGGAAGATGGACAGGGACTCTGCTGTCCTATCATCAGGGGGAAGATGGACAGGGACTCTGCTGTCCTAGCATCAGGGGGAAGATGGGAAGGGACTCTGATGTCCTAGCTTCAGGGGGAAGATGGACAGGGACTCTGCTGTCCTAGCATCAGGGGGAAGATGGACAGGGACTCTGCTGTCCTAGCATCAGGGGGAAGATGGACAGGGACTCTGCTGTCCTAGCATCAGGGGGAAGATGGACAGGGACTCTGCTGTCCTATCATCAGGGGGAAGATGGACAGGGACTCTGCTGTCCTAGCATCAGGGGGAAGATGGGAAGGGACTACGCTGTCCTAGCTTCAGGGGGAAGATGGACAGGGACTCTGCTGTCCTAGCATCAGGGGGAAGATGGGAAGGGACTACGCTGTCCTTTCTTCAGGGGGAAGATGGGAAGGGACTCTGCTGTCCTAGCTTCAGGGGGAAGATGGACAGGGACTCTGCTGTTCTAGCATCAGGGGGAAGATGGGCAGGGACTCTGCTGTCCTATCATCAGGGGGAAGATGGGCAGGGACTCTGCTGTCCTATCATCAGGGGGAAGATGGGCAGGGACTCTGCTGTCCTATCATCAGGGGGAAGATGGGCAGGGACTCTGCTGTCCTATCATCAGGGGGAAGATGGACAGGGACTCTGCTGTCCTATCATCAGGGGGAAGATGGGCAGGGACTCTGCTGTCCTATCATTTACATTTAAGTCATTTAGCAGACGCTCTTATCCAGAGCGACTTACAAATTGATCAGGGGGAAGATGGACAGGGACTCTGCTGTCCTATCATCAGGGGAAGATGGTTCTACATTGGGTCGCCAGGACAGAGAAGAGCCTGGACTGGGCTACAAAACATAAAATACATGACAGAGTACAGACCATTTACTTTATATACAAGAACAACAAGATGATAATAATACATTGAATATAAAATAGTAAATTATAATGACACAACTGAATTGCGGTTCTTTCTTGAGATCTGGGAGGATGACTTCATCCCTGTTTCTATTCAGTCAGATACAGTGACTAGAGGCCTGAGACTCAGCACTGGTTTAGAAAACAACTCTTGTACAGTTTGGCCAGGAACTACAGTGTTGTAAGGACTGTGGAATATACAGTAGGGGCCTGTTGCACAAAAGTAGAATTAAGACATCCGGGATAAATGACTCAGCTGAGCTCAATGAAGCCAAAACATGTGCGTCCAGGCTTAATTGGTTGCACAAAGACCAAGCCAGGATGAGCAGACACGGATTCATTAAACCAGGTGAAACCAATCCTGGATAGGTGCGCGCTCACGGCTCACTCAAATAGACCCCGCCACAGATCACAGATTAACTGATTTACCATGGCAACTAGAGCCGCGTACTTTTCCCCGTCGGAAGCACAAATCCTCATGGAGGCATACGAGGAGGTAAAAGATATAATTAAGAAGAAAGGCAACACCGCCACAGTGATAAAGCAAAGAGAAAAAGCGTGGCAAAGTATTGCAGACCGCCTGAATGCGTAAGTAGTGCACAATTACACACTCACCGCTCCGCTGAAACATCACAATTACAATTCAAATATTTAATTCACATCTCCAAAAAATGCAGTTGTACTGTAATTATGAAACGGTTAAATTTTTAATTGAAATGCACTGCAGATATGAGTGAAATTGTGTAAAGTAACTCCATCACACTGTATAAAGCTATGATAAATTTGTTGATATTTTTACTGAAAACAAGACAAAAATACCAAGTAATTTTTTGCAGTGTGACTCCATTAAATGTGTGTGTGTGTGTGTGTGTGTGTGTGTGTGTGTGTGTAGATTAAACATGAACGGGCCAAAACGGACATGGCAGCAGGTCAAAATCAAATACAAGAACATTCTGCAGAATGGTATGGTCCCTGACTAATATTTAACAAAGCACAAGCATATATTGTACCCAGAAGGTGCCTGCTCACACATTGTCTGTACTGTTTTAGCAGTGAAAAGAATACCCACAGACAAGGCACGGGTGGTGGGTCACCAAAGGCTGACCTTACCCCAGCAGAGGACATGGCCTTAGAGCTAAATAAAGGCAGGCCCGTCTTAGAGGGGATCCCTGGGGGAAAGAGACGAGCATAGGTTCCTCCCAAGATGCCACCCGCTTCATTCAAGGTATGTCCTTCCATCTCTACATGGGATACAACCACATTCATATTGAATCAATTTGGACTGTCTGACTTTGGTTTACCTATTGCCTTGCAGTGTCTGGCAGCACTGTGTTCCTGTTAGAGCCACCAGCACAAGCACCAGACGATGCTGATCCAGTGAGTACTCCATCAAAGGCATACTGTAGGCCTGGCATGTCTTGTCTACAAGCTTCAATATGAATCCGATTAAATGTGATAGGGTGAAGGCCCCAGTGCAGCAGCAACAGCACATGATGGAGACGATGATGAGGAGGAGACCATCTCTCTGGATTCCAGAAGGCATGAGGTATCATGTTAAGACTGTGAAAGTACTATTTACTCTACAATGGTGAGGAGTCCTCATCAAAATAAAAAAATCTAATTTATTTTACAGGACCCAGATGCTATACAGTGGGAAAACCAGCCTGGCAACATAGTGCGTATTAATAAAAGGACACCACATCCTGCCAAATTCCAGCTGCGCTAATTGTATTGTGTTCACAGAGCTCACAAGCTATCAGAAAGTTGTATGGCAACCACCTCCGGCGCCAAATAGAACTGGCAGACATAGACATTCATTCCTTGAAGAAAAAGATGGAAAATCTTGCACTGGAGTCCGAAATAAAAAAGAGGACAATTAGGAAACTGGACCTTGAAATAAAAAAACTTGAGAGGGAGGTGAGATATGCCTTCAATGTACACTGTATGCTAACTGTAACACAAATGTATTAATCATTATTTTTCTTTCCTCCCCCAGCTCCAAGAAGATGACACAGCTCAAAATAAAAATGAGGTATATTCTCGTAAAGTCAAGTGAGCCATGACATATGAGCTCTTATTGTGAGCACACAGGACGGTGGCATCTTTCTAAGTTTTTTTTTATTTTCCCAGCAATCAGTACAACCAAGTCATCGTTATAAGGCATCGCCCTCTTTTTGCCCACCCCCCAGCACCAGGTGTGGCCACTAGCCTATATGAAGGCCCAAAATTGTGTGTTCCTTTCTGCTCTGACAATGGCATGCCCATTCGTGCGAGATGTGGTGGATGAAGAAGCACTTGTGCTGAGGAGAGCCTTCAGGCGAGAAAGGGTCTTCAGGGACCGGTTGGACCCACTGGCCTTCCCTGATGACCATCTATATGAAAGATACAGGTTTTCTGCAGATGGCATCAGGTATCTATGCAGACTACTGGGTCCCAGGATTAAGCACCGCACTGCACGGAGCCATGCACTGAGTGTGGAGCAAATGGTTTGTGTGGCCTTGCGCTTTTTTTTGCTAGTGGAGCCTTCCTGTACTCAGTGGGGGATGCAGAACAGCTGAACAAGGCCACAATTTGCCGCACAATAAGGAGTGTGTGTCTGGCTATCAAAGCATTAGCAGATGTCTTCATCTCCTTCCCTGGCCACAGAAGACTCTGTGACATCAAAGAGGAGTTCTATAGGATTGCAGGTAAGAGGATCTACAAATTACAGGACAACTGTTAACACATAGTAGGATACTCATTACTTTGTGTGACAGGTTTCCCCAATGTCATTGGTGCAGTGGACTGCACACACAAGGATAAAAGCCCCCTCAGGTGCCCATGAGGCCGATTTTGTGAATAGGAAATCCTTTCACAGCATTAATGTTCAGGTGAACATAACTTTTTGATATTGTCCATTGACGAACACTCTGCATTGCCAGTGATGTGCATTGATTGGTGTAATATTCCTCATCTTATGATTTCAGATGGTCTGCAATGCTGACTGTGTGATCAGCAATGTTGTGGCAAAATGGCCTGGCTCAGTCCATGACTCCAGAATCTTTCGGGCCTCTGAAATCTATCAGTGCCTATCACAAGGTAAGCCACACAACCCCTATTTATAACCATCATGGCTGTGTCAAGAATATCACTGTGTTTATGAGGTAGTAATGATGAGATTTTGTGTTGACAGGTGAATTCTCTGGTGTGTTGCTGGGAGACAGGGGTATGGCTGCCAGCCTTTTCTCCTGACACCTTTCACAGACCCCCAGGAAGCACAGCAGGCCTACAACCATGCCCATGCCAGGACCAGGGCCAGAGTTGAAATGACCTTTGGCCTCCTGAAGGCACGCTTTCACTGCCTTCACAAATTAAGGGTCAGCCCTGTTAGGGCATGTGATATTACTGTGGCTTGTGCTGTCCTCCACAATGTGGCCTGCCTGAGGAAGGAGAGGGCCCCAGAGTGCCACCAGCCATGGACTGGGACAATCCGGCAATCTTCCCTGATGACGACAGTGGTCGGCTGCTGAGGGACCAATATGTGGTGAATTATTTTAGTTAGTATGTGTGCTTTCAATTTTGGTTAAATATGTCCTGCGGTGGCAGAGAGGAATTTGGTTTTTTTGGGTTCGTTTTTTGACGAATTTGGCCTCTTATGATGATTGTGCGGTATACTGTGTGTAATACAAGGCTGCAGGGAGGCTACTGCATCCATTCATTTGTCTGTTCAGTTGATGTGTATGGATTTGTCCTGCATTTATTTTAGTGTGCAGACATGCAGGGTGTGTTCTATACAGACCTTTGAATGTGTATGTATCATTTTGTAGAATATGCTTGGATTCTGTGCTTTCCATCTTGTAGAGTCACTGTGACTTCAGTTTCGAAAGGAGCTGATGGTTTACCTGCTTTGTTTTGTCCTTATTCAATAAAGGAACATAATGTTACACATTGTGTTTTTATATTCATATGGAATGTGTATTTGTTTATATGACAGAGTACTAGGGCCACACTGAAGAAAAGGATAAAGTCATACATTTATGAGGCTGGTTCTTTCTGCAGAAAAGCTACATATTGTTTTTACAGTTTTGATACTTATGACAATGTGATACTTAATATTCTGGCACATCAGCATGTCTTTGTTTATGAAACCATACTGAAGTACAATTTCACGAAATGCCCCACATCTGTCATTTTAACAACTGTCCTCCTTTAAAACAACTGGTTACAATATTATGACTTGTGTTTTTTCCCCCTCTGTGGCCCTAATATTCTATCATTTTATATATAGCCTTATAGTCTATGGGAAACTGTAAATTATCTAATGATAGCAACATCTAAAAATCATTTTTTATCCAAAATCATTGAAATTAATGATCACAAACGTTTAAATAATAACAGTGGGTCTAGTTATGTGATAACAATGTATAGTGAGCAGTGAAATAACTATTGGTTTCCATTTGTGGTGACTGCTGACTGACATTAGGGATGAGATTAAATAGATCCTGGAATTTAGCCTGGTCTGGAGCAGGCTAGCTCCACAGAATAAATCTCCATGGTAATTTATACCATAACATATCCTCCTGCCCCCTATCCATCTTTAGTGCAACTGGATTACGGATCAATTGAGCCAGGATCACCAAGATATCCTGGCTTAATCCCTTATCCTAGTTTTGTGCAACAGGCCCCAGGTCATTTCTATTTCATTTGTTTATTTATTTAACCAGGCAAGTCAGTTAAAATTACATTCTTATTTACATTGACGGCCTACCAAAAGGCCTCTTGTGGCGACGGGGGGCCTGGGATTAAAAATAACAACAAATATAAATACAGGACAACACTTCATAAAGAGACCGAAGACAACATGGCAAGGCAACAACACATGACAACAACATGGTAGCAACACAACATGACGACAACATGGTAGCAACACAACATGACGACAACATGGTAGCAACACAACATGACGACAACATGATGACAACATGGTAGCAACACAACATGACGACAACATGGTAGCAACACAACATGACGACAACATGGTAGCAACACAACATGACGCCAACATGGTAGCAACACAACATGACGACAACATGGTAGCAACACAACATGACGACAACATGGTAGCAACACAACATGACGACAACATGGTAGCAACACAACATGACGACAACATGACGACAACATGGTAGCAACACAACATGACGACAACATGGTAGCAACACAACATGACGACAACATGGTAGCAACACAACATGACGACAACATGGAAGCAACACAACATGACGACAACATGGTAGCAACACAACATGACGACAACATGGTAGCAACACAACATGACGACAACATGGTAGCAACACAACATGGTAGCAACACAACATGACGCCAACATGGTAGCAACACAACATGACGACAACATGGTAGCAACACAACATGACGACGACATGGTAGCAACACAACATGACGACAACATGGTAGCAACACAACATGACGACAACATGGTAGCAACACAACATGGTAGCAGCACAAAACATGGTACAAACATTATTGGGCACAGACAACAGCACAAAGGGCAATAAGGTAGAGACAACAAAACATCACACAAAGCAGCCACAACTGTCAGTAAGAGTGTCCATGATGGAGTCTTTGAGTGAAGAGATGGAGATAAGAGCGTCTGCTAAATGACTTAAATGTAATGTAAATGATAATACATGAATGTGTCTTATTTGAGAAAGAATAGGTACTCAATGTGTTTCGGGGAAATGGCTGTTGCTCTTTTCCAACTGTGCCACTTGTCAAATCAACCTTTCTGTCGTTCATCCAGATTTCTGGGTCAACATTAACGTCACAATGTCGATATATTAAAACAATAACTCCATGTTACCTATTGACTTCAGTGATCACAAGTAAAATGGTTATGACTTTTGAAGGAAAACGTATTTCTCACACTGGTCATTAAGTAGTAGTACTGTAGTCTCTACCTGTAGTCTCTACCTCTGTAGTAGTACTGTAGTCTCTACCTGTAGTCTCTACCTCTGTAGTAGTACTGTAGTCTCTACCTGTAGTCTCTACCTCTGTAGTAGTACTGTAGTCTCTACCTGTAGTCTCTACCTGTAGTCTCTACCTCTGTAGTAGTACTGTAGTCTCTACCTGTAGTCTCTACCTCTGTAGTAGTACTGTAGTCTCTACCTGTAGTCTCTACCTCTGTAGTAGTACTGTAGTCTCTTCCTGTAGTCTCTACCTCTGTAGTAGTACTGTAGTCTCTACCTGTAGTCTCTACCTCTGTAGTAGTACTGTAGTCTCTACCTGTAGTCTCTACCTCTGTAGTAGTACTGTAGTCTCTACCTCTGTAGTAGTACTGTAGTCTCTACCTGTAGTAGTACTGTAGTCTCTACCTCTGTAGTAGTACTGTAGTCTCTACCTCTGTAGTCTCTAACTCTGTAGTAGTACTGTAGTCTCTACCTCTGTAGTAGTACTGTAGTCTCTACCTCTGTAGTAGTACTGTAGTCTCTACCTCTGTAGTCTCTACCTCTGTAGTAGTACTGTAGTCTCTACCTCTGTAGTAGTACTGTAGTCTCTACCTCTGTAGTAGTACTGTAGTCTCTACCTCTGTAGTCTCTACCTGTAGTAGTACTGTAGTCTCTACCTCTGTAGTAGTACTGTAGTCTCTACCTCTGTAGTAGTACTGTAGTCTCTACCTGTAGTCTCTACCTCTGTAGTAGTACTGTAGTCTCTACCTCTGTAGTCTCTACCTCTGTAGTCTCTACCTCTGTAGTAGTACTGTAGTCTCTACCTCTGTAGTAGTACTGTAGTCTCTACCTCTGTAGTAGTACTGTAGTCTCTACCTCTGTAGTAGTACTGTAGTCTCTACCTCTGTAATAGTACTGTAGTCTCTACCTCTGTAGTAGTACTGTAGTCTCTACCTCTGTAGTCTCTACCTCTGTAGTAGTACTGTAGTCTCTACCTCTGTAGTAGTACTGTAGTCTCTACCTCTGTAGTAGTACTGTAGTCTCTACCTCTGTAATAGTACTGTAGTCTCTACCTCTGTAGTAGTACTCTGTAGTAGTACTGTAGTCTCTACCTCTGTAGTAGTACTGTAGTCTCTACCTCTGTAGTAGTACTGTAGTCTCTACCTCTGTAGTAGTACTGTAGTCTCTACTCTGTAATAGTACTGTAGTCTCTGTAGTAGTCTGTAGTCTCTGTAGTAGTACTGTAGTCTCTACCTCTGTAGTCTCTACCTCTGTAGTAGTACTGTAGTCTCTACCCTGTAGTCTCTACCTCTGTAGTAGTACTGTAGTCTCACCTCTGTAGTAGTACTGTAGTCTCTACCTCTGTAGTAGTACTGTAGTCTCTACCTCTGTAGTAGTACTGTAGTCTCTACCTCTGTAGTAGTACTGTAGTCTCTACTGTAGTAGTACTGTAGTACTGTAGTCTCTAACTCTGTAGTAGTACTGTAGTCTCTACCTCTGTAGTACTGTAGTCTACCTCTGTAGTCTCTACCTCTGTAGTAGTACTGTAGTCTCTACCTCTGTAGTAGTAGTACTGTAGTCTCTACCTCTGTAGTAGTACTGTAGTCTCTACCTCTGTAGTAGTACTGTAGTCTCTACCTCTGTAGTCTACTGTAGTCTCTACCTCTGTAGTAGTACTGTAGTCTCTACCTCTGTAGTAGTACTGTAGTCTCTACCTGTAGTCTCTACCTCTGTAGTAGTACTGTAGTCTCTACCTCTGTAGTCTACCTCTGTAGTCTCTACCTCTGTAGTAGTACTGTAGTCTCTACCTCTGTAGTAGTACTGTAGTCTCTACCTCTGTAGTAGTACTGTAGTCTCTACCTCTAGTAGTACTGTAGTCTCTACCTCTGTAGTAGTACTGTAGTCTCTACCTCTGTAATAGTACTGTAGTCTCTACCTCTGTAGTAGTACTGTAGTCTCACCTCTGTAGTCTCTACCTCTGTAGTAGTACTGTAGTCTCTACCTCTGTAGTAGTACTGTAGTCTCTACCTCTGTAGTAGTACTGTAGTCTCTACCTCTGTAATAGTACTGTAGTCTCTACCTCTGTAGTAGTACTGTAGTCTCTACCTCTGTAGTAGTACTGTAGTCTCTACCTCTGTAATAGTACTGTAGTCTCTACCTCTGTAATAGTACTGTAGTCTCTACCTCTGTAGTAGTACTGTAGTCTCTACCTCTGTAATAGTACTGTAGTCTCTACCTCTGTAATAGTACTGTAGTCTCTACCTCTGTAGTAGTACTGTAGTCACTACCTCTGTAATAGTACTGTAGTCTCTACCTGTAGTCTCTACCTCTGTAGTAGTACTGTAGTCTCTACCTCTGTAGTAGTACTGTAGTCTCTACCTCTGTAGTAGTACTGTAGTCTCTACCTCTGTAGTAGTACTGTAGTCTCTACCTCTGTGTAGTACTGTAGTCTCTACCTCTGTAGTAGTACTGTAGTCTCTACCTCTGTGTAGTCTCTACCTCTGTAATAGTACTGTAGTCTCTACCTCTGTAGTAGTACTGTAGTCTCTACCTGTAGTAGTACTGTAGTCTCTACCCTGTAGTCTGTAGTCTCTACCTCTGTAGTAGTACTGTAGTCTCTACCTCTGTAGTAGTAGTCTCTACCTCTGTAGTAGTACTGTAGTCTCTACCTCTGTAGTACTGTAGTCTCTACCTGTAGTCTCTACCTCTGTAATAGTACTGTAGTCTCTACCTCTGTAGTAGTACTGTAGTCTCTACCTCTGTAGTAGTACTGTAGTCTCTACCTCTGTAGTAGTACTGTAGTCTCTACCTCTGTAGTAGTACTGTAGTCTCTACCTCTGTAGTAGTACTGTAGTCTCTACCTGTAGTCTCTACCTCTGTAATAGTACTGTAGTCTCTACCTCTGTAGTAGTACTGTAGTCTCTACCTCTGTAGTAGTACTGTAGTCTCTACCTCTGTAGTAGTACTGTAGTCTCTACCTGTAGTCTCTACCTCTGTAATAGTACTGTAGTCTCTACCTCTGTAGTAGTACTGTAGTCTCTACCTCTGTAGTAGTACTGTAGTCTCTACCTCTGTAATAGTACTGTAGTCTCTACCTCTGTAGTAGTACTGTAGTCTCTACCTCTGTAGTACTGTAGTCTCTACCTCTGTAGTAGTACTGTAGTCTCTACCTGTAGTCTCTACCTCTGTAGTAGTACTGTAGTCTCTACCTGTAGTCTCTACCTCTGTAGTAGTACTGTAGTCTCTACCTCTGTAATAGTACTGTAGTCTCTACCTCTGTAATAGTACTGTAGTCTCTACCTCTGTAGTAGTACTGTAGTCTCTACCTCTGTAGTAGTACTGTAGTCTCTACCTCTGTAATAGTACTGTAGTCTCTAACTCTGTAGTAGTACTGTAGTCTCTACCTCTGTAGTAGTACTGTAGTCTCTAACTCTGTAGTAGTACTGTAGTCTCTACCTGTAGTCTCTACCTCTGTAGTAGTACTGTAGTCTCTACCTCTGTAATAGTACTGTAGTCTCTAACTCTGTAGTAGTACTGTAGTCTCTACCTCTGTAGTAGTACTGTAGTCACTACCTCTGTAGTAGTACTGTAGTCTCTACCTCTGTAGTAGTACTGTAGTCTCTACCTCTGTAGTAGTACTGTAGTCTCTACCTCTGTAGTAGTACTGTAGTCACTACCTCTGTAGTAGTACTGTAGTCTCTACCTCTGTAGTAGTACTGTAGTCTCTACCTCTGTAGTAGTACTGTAGTCTCTACCTCTGTAGTAGTACTGTAGTCTCTAACTCTGTAGTAGTACTGTAGTCTCTACCTCTGTAGTAGTACTGTAGTCACTACCTCTGTAGTAGTACTGTAGTCTCTACCTCTGTAGTAGTACTGTAGTCTCTACCTCTGTAGTCTCTACCTCTGTAGTAGTACTGTAGTCTCTACCTCTGTAGTAGTACTGTAGTCTCTACCTCTGTAGTAGTACTGTAGTCTCTACCTCTGTAGTAGTACTGTAGTCTCTACCTCTGTAGTAGTACTGTAGTCTCTACCTCTGTAGTAGTACTGTAGTCTCTACCTCTGTAGTAGTACTGTAGTCTCTACCTCTGTAGTAGTACTGTAGTATCTACCTCTGTAGTAGTACTGTAGTCTCTACCTCTGTAATAGTACTGTAGTCTCTACCTCTGTAGTAGTACTGTAGTCTCTACCTCTGTAGTAGTACTGTAGTATCTACCTCTGTAGTAGTACTGTAGTATCTGAAATGCAGAGTAGGCTTCTGATGGGAGGGCGGCTCATATTAACGTCTGGAATGGAGTCAATGGAATGGTATCAACCACATGGAAACCATGGAAACAATGTATTTAATACCATTCCACTCGTTCCGCTCCAGCCATTACCACGCCACCAAACGCCTGTGCTGAAATCCCAGACAAGTGTATGCTGGGATGTTGTTACTGTGAGGTGGCAGGTTCCCTAGTGGTTAGAGCATTGGCCCAGTAACCCAAAGGTTGCTGGATCGAATCCCTGAGCTGAAAAGGTTAAAAAATATATTTAAAAAATCTGTCATTTTACCCCTGAACAAGGCAGTTAACCCACTGTTCCCCTGAACAAGGCAGTTAACCCACTGTTCCCCTGAACAAGGCAGTTAACCCACTGTTCCCCTGAACAAGGCAGTTAACCCACTGTTCCCCTGAACAAGGCAGTTAACCCACTGTTCCCCTGAACAAGGCAGTTAACCCACTGTTCCCCGGTAGGCCGTCATTGTAAATAAGAATTGTTTTTGCCTGGTTAAATAAAAGGGAAATACAATAGGCCTAGAAGACCAGTCAATAAGCATATATTTTGTCCACTAGAGGGCTCTGTTCTCCATCAGTTAAAAAACAAGCCTTTTCTCATGGACTTTTACTGAGTCGTGTTCAAATCCAATATGTTGTGTTGTGATATAAGGCATTGGTGCTAGATCAAATGTCCCGTGGGTTACTTAGAAACAGAAGACATGACAGGGCCGTTGTCACAGTTTGCTCAGGTGTTTTATTCACAGAAATATATAAAATAAAATATTTAAAAGGACTATGTGAAGTACTTCACTTTGTACAAAATTTCACAGACTCTTCCAAGACTCAGCCGGACAACAGAAATCACCAGCATGAAGAGGAAACCAGTCCGTCACTTAGCCTCTGACATGCGAACAAGTCTGCTGTGACTCACCGGTGACACCGAGAACAACGGAGAATGACGTCAAAGTTAAACTCGACAGGAAACAGTCACGTACAACGGGCTGAGGAATACTCTTGAAAAATACGATTTGAATTGTTACCTGCTGTCAGTCGGATTATAGGGAAACGGGCGGCGTCGCCATAACGACCACGCTAGACAGGAAGTACAGCATTTTCTAATCACAAAATGCTATTTCAATAACAACCTATTGTCGATTCAGCCTTCGGGGGGGAACTACCCCCGACCATCTGCACAGTTCTAGGTCCCTCCCACTAGAGTTCACCAGCAGGCCGCACACACAACAAGGAAGCGGTGCCATTACGTAGCACCAAGTCCCCCAAACTACGGTCGTCAAGTCCCCCAAACTACGGTCGTCAAGTCCCCCAAACTACGGTCGTCAAGTCCCCCAAACTACGTTCATCAAGTCCCCCAACTATGTTCATCAAGTCCCCCAAACTATGTTCGTCAAGTCCCCCAAACTACGTTCATCAAGTCCCCCAACTATGTTCATCAAGTCCCCCAAACTATGTTCGTCAAGTCCCCCAAACTACGTTCATCAAGTCCCCTAAACTATGTTCGTCAAGTCCCCCAAACTATGTTCGTCAAGTCCCCCAAACTATGTTCTCCAAGTCCCCCAAACTATGTTCACCAAGTCCCCCAAACTATGTTCACCAAGTCCCCCAAACTATGTTCATCAAGTCCCCCAAACTATGTTCATCAAGTCCCCCAAACTATGTTTACCAAGTCCCCCAAACTATGTTCGTCAAGTCCCCCAAACTATGTTCGTCAAGTCCCCCAAACTATGTTTGTCAAGTCCCCCAAACTATGTTTGTCAAGTCCCCCAAACTACCTTCATCAAGTCCCCCAAACTACAGTCGTCAAGTCCTCCTGTTTCTGGTTGTTTTCCTGTATTCTAATTCCACAATCAAGTTCTTGAGAATGTTCCAAACCAACTGTAAAATGAGTGAAGTCTTCAGGGGTCTGGAACTTGGACAGACAACCGTCTCACAAAGAGGAAGTCCAGGGACCAGGTTCAGGAAACACAACTGTAGCACATCAAACATCACAAACATCCATCTTCAGGCTGTACATCACATCAGATATTAGTCAAACCTAGAACAACCCTCCCTCCCCTCAGGTTCTGTTGTCTTCATACTGTAGCTTACAACTATAACTGCCATAGATGTTTATATCACCATCGCTTGGCTCTTAGGCGGTTGTCTTGTAGGTGCTTGCCATCATAGAGGGCTCCTGAGTGGTGCAGCGGTCTAAGACACTGCCTCAGTGCAAGAGGCATCACTACAGTCCCTGGTTCGAATCCAGGCTATATCGGGAGTCCCATAGTGCGGCCTACAATTGGCCCAGCGTTGTCCAGGTTTCGCCGGGGTAGGCCGTCATTGTAAATAAGAATTTGTTCTTAACTGACTTGCCTAGTTAAATAAAACATTTAAAAAAATACAATATAGCACTTGTGTCTATGTGTAAAATACCCAACTAATATTCTGCATTGTCCCCAACACAACAGTCCATATACGCCTGGAACCAAAACATGGCCTGGTTCCTCTCTAGGTTTCTTCCTAGGTTCTGGTCTTTCTAGGGAGTTTTTCCTAGCCACCATGCTTCTACACCTGCATTGCTTGCTGTTTGGGGTTTTAGGCAGCTGATGTAAGAAGGGCTTTATGAATAAATTTGATTTGATTATTATGCATTGAATTTGACTGGATTACAGGAGCAGCCTTTGATGTGAAAGTGTTGCCAGCTGCACCTTGTTGATATGTGACTGGATTACAAGAGCAGCCTTCACTGTGAAGGTGTTGCCAGCTGCACCTTGTTGATATGTGACTGGATTAACGGAGCAGCCTTCGCTGTGAAAGTGTTGCCAGCTGCACCTTGTTGGTATGTGACTGGATTAACGGAGCAGCCTTCGCTGTGAAAGTGTTGCCAGCTGCACCTTGTTGATATGTGACTGGATTAACGGAGCAGCCTTCACTGTGAAGGTGTTGCCAGCTGCACCTTGTCGATATGTGACTGGATTAACGGAGCAGCCTTCACTGTGAAAGTGTTGCCAGCTGCACCTTGTTGATATGTGACTGGATTAACGGAGCAGCCTTCACTGTGAAAGTGTTGCCAGCTGCACCTTGTTGATATGTGACTGGATTACAAGAGCAGCCTTCGCTGTGAAAGTGTTGACAGCTGCACCTTGTTGATATGTGACTGGATTAACGGAGCAGCCTTCACTGTGAAGGTGTTGCCAGCTGCACCTTGTTGATATGTGACTGGATTAACGGAGCAGCCTTCACTGTGAAAGTGTTGCCAGCTGCACCTTGTTGATATGTGACTGGATTACAAGAGCAGCCTTCGCTGTGAAAGTGTTGCCAGCTGCACCTTGTTGATATGTGACTGGATTAACGGAGCAGCCTTCACTGTGAAGGTGTTGCCAGCTGCACCTTGTTGATATGTGACTGGATTAACGGAGCAGCCTTCACTGTGAAAGTATTGCCAGCTGCACCTTGTTGATATGTGACTGGATTACAGGAGCAGCCTTCGCTGTGAAAGTGTTGCCAGCTGCACCTTGTTGATATGTGACTGGATTACAAGAGCAGCCTTCGATGTGAAAGTGTTGCCAGCTGCACCTTGTTCATATGTGACTGGATTAACGGAGCAGCCTTCACTGTGAAAGTGTTGCCAGCTGCACCTTGTTGATATGTGACTGGATTAAAGGAGCAGCCTTTGCTGTGAAGGTGTTGCCAGCTGCACCTTGTTGATATGTGACTGGATTAACGGAGCAGCCTTCACTGTGAAAGTGTTGCCAGCTGCACCTTGTTGATATGTGACTGGATTAAAGGAGCAGCCTTTGCTGTGAAGGTGTTGCCAGCTGCACCTTGTTGATATGTGACTGGATTAACGGAGCAGCCTTCACTGTGAAGGTGTTGCCAGCTGCACCTTGTTGATATGTGACTGGATTAAAGGAGCAGCCTTTGATGTGAAGGTGTTGCCAGCTGCACCTTGTTGATATGTGACTGGATTAACGGAGCAGCCTTCACTGTGAAGGTGTTGCCAGCTGCACCTTGTTGATATGTGACTGGATTAACGGAGCAGCCTTCACTGTGAAGGTGTTGCCAGCTGCACCTTGTTGATATGTGAGTGGAAATGCTGAGCAGGGTTCTGCTAGTGGGATCAAGTGTTCCAGTCAATTCAGGAAGTATTGGAAATTCTCTTTAATGTTTTTGTTTTTAATAAGAGGGACAACTTGGAATTAGAATCGGGTTTCTGAATGAACTGGAATTTCAAAGGGAATTGACCTCCAATCCCGGCATGTTTTATCCCTCTGACCTGACGTCATCACGGCCAATGAGACAGTCACAGTCATATCAGGTCAAAGGTCCTTTGTGACTGACAGGCACTAAGATCTTTTGACACTAAGATAATATCCATCTCTCAAATAACACTAAACACACCCTTACCATTGTTTTGTTTGTTTGTGGCAAAGCCATAAGAGAAGAAATGGGGCTGTACTTGTAATTCCCCTTGGGGACGGTGAGGATATCTGGGACAGACTACAAGCAGCTTCACAAACATTAGAGATATGCTCAGGAGGGTCCGGGGAGGAAAACCATTTATTTAGGGTCGCTTCACCTCTTGATCACATAGCAGGGCGGTGACAGAGGCAGTGTTCTTAGGGAACTGTGGGTAGGGAGGACAGGGCGGTGTTCTTGGGGAACTGTGGGTAGGGAGGACAGGGCGTTGTTCTTAGGGAACTGTGGGTAGGGAGGACAGGGCAGTGTTCTTAGGGAACTGTGGGTAGGGAGGACAGGGCGGTGTTCTAAAGGAACTGTGGGTAGGGAGGACAGGGCAGTGTTCTTAGGGAACTGTGGGTAGGGAGGACAGGGCGGTGTTCTTAGGGAACTGTGGGTAGGGAGGACAGGGCAGTGTTCTTAGGGAACTGTGGGTAGGGAGGACAGGGCGGTGTTCTAAGGGAACTGTGGGTAGGGAGGACAGGGCAGTGTTCTTAGGGAACTGTGGGTAGGGAGGACAGGGCGGTGTTCTTGGGGAACTGTGGGTAGGGAGGACAGGGCGGTGTTCTTAGGGAACTGTGGGTAGGGAGGACAGGGCAGTGTTCTTAGGGAACTGTGGGTAGGGAGGACAGGGCGGTGTTCTAAGGGAACTGTGGGTAGGGAGGACAGGGCGGTGTTCTTAGGGAACTGTGGGTAGGGAGGACAGGGCGGTGTTCTTAGGGAACTGTGGGTAGGGAGGACAGGGCGGTGTTCTAAAGGAACTGTGGGTAGAGAGGACAGGGCGGTGTTCTTAGGGAACTGTGGGTAGGGAGGACAGGGCGGTGTTCTTAGGGAACTGTGGGTAGGGAGGACAGGGCGTTGTTCTAAAGGAACTGTGGGTAGGGAGGACAGGGCGGTGTTCTTAGGGAACTGTGGGTAGGGAGGACAGGGCAGTGTTCTTGGGGAACTGTGGGTAGGGAGGACAGGGCGTTGTTCTAAAGGAACTGTGGGTAGGGAGGACAGGGCGGTGTTCTTAGGGAACTGTGGGTAGGGAGGACAGGGCGGTGTTCTTAGGGAACTGTGGGTAGGGAGGACAGGGCGGTGTTCTTGGGGAACTGTGGGTAGGGAGGACAGGGCGTTGTTCTAAAGGAACTGTGGGTAGGGAGGACAGGGCGGTGTTCTTGGGGAACTGTGGGTAGGGAGGACAGGGCGTTGTTCTAAAGGAACTGTGGGTAGGGAGGACAGGGCGGTGTTCTTAGGGAACTGTGGGTAGGGAGGACAGGGCGGTGTTCTTGGGGAACTGTGGGTAGGGAGGACAGGGCGGTGTTCTTAGGGAACTGTGGGTAGGGAGGACAGGGCAGTGTTCTTGGGGAACTGTGGGTAGGGAGGACAGGGCGGTGTTCTTAGGGAACTGTGGGTAGGGAGGACAGGGCATTGTTCTAAGGGAACTGTGGGTAGGGAGGACAGGGCAGTGTTCTTGGGGAACTGTGGGTAGGGAGGACAGGGCGGTGTTCTTAGGGAACTGTGGGTAGGGAGGACAGGGCGTTGTTCTTAGGGAACTGTGGGTAGGGAGGACAGGGCGGTGTTCTTGGGGAACTGTGGGTAGGGAGGACAGGGCGGTGTTCTTAGGGAACTGTGGGTAGGGAGGACAGGGCATTGTTCTTAGGGAACTGTGGGTAGGGAGGACAGGGCGGTGTTCTTAGGGAACTGTGGGTAGGGAGGACAGGGCGGTGTTCTTAGGGAACTGTGGGTAGGGAGGACAGGGCGGTGTTCTAAGGGAACTGTGGGTAGGGAGGACAGGGCGGTGTTCTAAGGGAACTGTGGGTAGGGAGGACAGGGCGTTGTTCTTAGGGAACTGTGGGTAGGGAGGACAGGGCGGTGTTCTTGGGGAACTGTGGGTAGGGAGGACAGGGCGGTGTTCTTAGGGATATATTTAAATGTCAGCTGATGATGAGGCCAAAGAGCCAACAGACTGGCATACAGTCTAATACACTTCCTTGTCACATTGGAGAAACAGCACATCTCTTGGAAAACAAAGAAGAAAGTGATCCATGTCCATCCACACACAGCACTCCCCAGCCATCCATGGCCTTTCACCTATTGGGTCCAAATCCCTGCACTTCCTGTGTCTCAGCCAATGAGAGCTCCCGGGTTTGGTTGTGCCCAGTTTCAGTAGAAGGAGTACTGGTTCTCCACAGCTCTGGCCCTGCGTGTTCCGTCTGTCTCCTGGTAGTCCTCAGAGGCACCACTAGAGGGATCTAACAGACGTTCTGAGCTGTTGCTCCTGCTAACCAGGCCTCCTCCTCCTTCTCCTCCTCCTCCTCCGCTGCCTGGCTCACCACGGGAGAGGGAAGGAAGAGCGGTTGGTGAGGATGAGGA
>NC_088220.1:85136745-85151745 GCF_036934945.1 Oncorhynchus masou masou | reverse complement strand
GGAGAAGAGCCCTGACTCCCTGAGACTGACACCGAAGGAGAAGAGAAGAGCCCGGACTCCCTGAGACTGACACCGGAGGAGAGGAGAAGAGCCCGGACTCCCTGAGACTGACACCGAAGGAGAAGAGAAGAGCCCGGACTCCCTGAGACTGACACCGGAGGAGAGGAGAAGAGCCCGGACTCCCTGAGACTGACACCGAAGGAGAGGAGAAGAGCCCGGACTCCCTGAGACTGACACCGGAGGAGAGGAGAAGAGCCCGGACTCCCTGAGACTGACACCGGAGGAGAGGAGAAGAGCCCGGACTCCCTGAGACTGACACCGGAGGAGAGGAGAAGAGCTCTGACTCCCTGAGACTGACACCGAAGGAGAAGAGCCCTGACTCCCTGAGACTGACACCGAAGGAGAAGAGCCCTGACTCCCTGAGACTGACACCGAAGGAGAAGAGCCCTGACTCCCTGAGACTGACACCGAAGGAGAAGAGAAGAGCCCTGACTCCCTGAGACTGACACCGAAGGAGAAGAGCCCTGACTCCCTGAGACTGACACCGAAGGAGAAGAGCCCTGACTCCCTGAGACTGACACCGAAGGAGAAGAGCCCTGACTCCCTGAGACTGACACCGAAGGAGAAGAGCCCTGACTCCCTGAGACTGACACCGAAGGAGAAGAGAAGAGCCCTGACTCCCTGAGACTGACACCGAAGGAGAAGAGAAGAGCCCTGACTCCCTGAGACTGACACCGAAGGAGAAGAGCCCTGACTCCCTGAGACTGACACCGAAGGAGAAGAGCCCTGACTCCCTGAGACTGACACCGAAGGAGAAGAGAAGAGCCCTGACTCCCTGAGACTGACACCGAAGGAGAAGAGAAGAGCCCTGACTCCCTGAGACTGACACCGAAGGAGAAGAGAAGAGCCCTGACTCCCTGAGACTGACACCGAAGGAGAAGAGCCCTGACTCCCTGAGACTGACACCGAAGGAGAGGAGCCCTGACTCCCTGAGACTGACACCGAAGGAGAGGAGAGCCCTGACTCCCTGAGACTGACAACAAAGGAGAAGAGCCCTGACTCCCTGAGACTGACACCGAAGGAGAAGAGCCCTGACTCCCTGAGACTGACACCGAAGGAGAGGAGCCCTGACTCCCTGAGACTGACACCGAAGGAGAAGAGCCCTGACTCCCTGAGACTGACAACAAAGGAGAAGAGCCCTGACTCCCTGAGACTGACACCGAAGGAGAAGAGCCCTGACTCCCTGAGACTGACACCGAAGGAGAAGAGCCCTGACTACCTGAGACTGACACCGAAGGAGAAGAGCCCTGACTCCCTGAGACTGACACCGAAGGAGAAGAGCCCTGACTCCCTGAGACTGACACCGAAGGAGATGAGAAGAGCCCTGACTCCCTGAGACTGACACCGAAGGAGAGGAGCCCTGACTCCCTGAGACTGACACCAGAGGAGAAGAGCCCTGACTCCCTGAGACTGACACCGGAGGAGAAGAGCCCTGACTCCCTGAGACTGACACCGAAGGAGAAGAGCCCTGACTCCCTGAGACTGACACCGAAGGAGAAGAGCCCTGACTCCCTGAGACTGACACCGAAGGAGAAGAGCCCTGACTCCCTGAGACTGACACCGGAGGAGAGGAGAAGAGCCCTGACTCCCTGAGACTGACATCGGAGGAGAGGAGAAGAGCCCTGACTCCCTGAGACTGACACCGGAGGAGGAGAGCCCTGACTCCCTGAGACTGACACCGGAGGAGAAGAGCCCTGACTCCCTGAGACTGACACCGAAGGAGAAGAGCCCTGACTCCCTGAGACTGACACCGAAGGAGAAGAGACCTGACTCCCTGAGACTGACACCGGAGGAGATGAGAAGAGCCCTGACTCCCTGAGACTGACACCGGAGGAGAAGAGCCCTGACTCCCTGAGACTGACACCGAAGGAGAGGAGAAGAGCCCTGACTCCCTGAGACTGACACCGAAGGAGAGGAGAAGAGCCCTGACTCCCTGAGACTGACACCGGAGGAGAAGAGCCCTGACTCCCTGAGACTGACACCGGAGGAGATGAGAAGAGCCCTGACTCCCTGAGACTGACACCGGAGGAGAAGAGCCCTGACTCCCTGAGACTGACACCAGAGGAGAAGAGCCCTGACTCCCTGAGACTGACACCGGAGGAGAAGAGCCCTAACTCCCTGAGACTGACACCGAAGGAGAAGAGCCCTGACTCCCTGAGACTGACACCGAAGGAGAAGAGCCCTGACTCCCTGAGACTGACACCGAAGGAGAAGAGCCCTGACTCCCTGAGACTGACACCGGAGGAGAGGAGAAGAGCCCTGACTCCCTGAGACTGACACCGGAGGAGGAGAGCCCTGACTCCCTGAGACTGACACCGGAGGAGGAGAGCCCGGACTCCCTGAGACTGACACCGAAGGAGAAGAGACCTGACTCCCTGAGACTGACACCGGAGGAGATGAGAAGAGAAGAGCCCTGACTCCCTGAGACTGACACCAGAGGAGAAGAGCCCTGACTCGCTGAGACTGACACCAGAGGAGAAGAGCCCTGACTCCCTGAGACTGACACCAGAGGAGAAGAGCCCTGACTCGCTGAGACTGCCACCGAAGGAGAAGAGCCCTGACTCCCTGAGACTGACACCGAAGGAGAGGAGAAGAGCCCTGACTCCCTGAGACTGACACCAAAGGAGAAGAGCCCTGACTCCCTGAGACTGACACCGGAGGAGAAGAGCCCTGACTCCCTGAGACTGACACCAGAGGAGAAGAGCCCTGACTCCCTGAGACTGACACCAGAGGAGAAGAGCCCTGACTCGCTGAGACTGCCACCGAAGGAGAAGAGCCCTGACTCCCTGAGACTGACACCGAAGGAGAGGAGAAGAGCCCTGACTCCCTGAGACTGACACCAAAGGAGAAGAGAAGAGCCCTGACTCCCTGAGACTGACACCGAAGGAGAGGAGAAGAGCCCTGACTCCCTGAGACTGACACCGAAGGAGAGGAGAGGAGAAGAGCCCTGACTCCCTGAGACTGACACCGAAGGAGAGGAGAGGAGAAGAGCCCTGACTCCCTGAGACTGACACCGAAGGAGGAGAGCCCTGACTCCCTGAGACTGACACCGAAGGAGAAGAGAAGAGCCCTGACTCCCTGAGACTGACACCGAAGGAGAAGAGCCCTGACTCCCTGAGACTGACACCGAAGGAGAAGAGCCCTGACTCCCTGAGACTGACACCGAAGGAGAAGAGCCCTGACTCCCTGAGACTGACACCGAAGGAGAGGAGAAGAGCCCTGACTCCCTGAGACTGACACCGAAGGAGAAGAGCCCTGACTCCCTGAGACTGACACCGAAGGAGAGGAGAAGAGCCCTGACTCCCTGAGACTGACACCGAAGGAGAAGAGAAGAGAAGAGCCCTGACTCCCTGAGACTGACACCGAAGGAGAGGAGAAGAGCCCTGACTCCCTGAGACTGACACCGAAGGAGAGGAGAAGAGCCCTGACTACCTGAGACTGACACCGAAGGAGAGGAGAAGAGCTCTGACTCCCTGAGACTGACACCGAAGGAGAAGAGCCCTGACTCCCTGAGACTGACACCGAAGGAGAAGAGCCCTGACTCCCTGAGACTGACACCGAAGGAGAAGAGCCCTGACTCCCTGAGACTGACACCGAAGGAGAAGAGAAGAGCCCTGACTCCCTGAGACTGACACCGAAGGAGAAGAGCCCTGACTCCCTGAGACTGACACCGAAGGAGAAGAGCCCTGACTCCCTGAGACTGACACCGAAGGAGAAGAGAAGAGCCCTGACTCCCTGAGACTGACACCGAAGGAGAAGAGAAGAGCCCGGACTCCCTGAGACTGACACCGAAGGAGAAGAGAAGAGCCCTGACTCCCTGAGACTGACACCGGAGGAGAAGAGCCCTGACTCCCTGAGACTGACACCGAAGGAGAAGAGAAGAGCCCTGACTCCCTGAGACTGACACCGAAGGAGAAGAGCCCTGACTCCCTGAGACTGACACCGAAGGAGAAGAGAAGAGCCCTGACTCCCTGAGACTGACACCGAAGGAGAAGAGCCCTGACTCCCTGAGACTGACACCGGAGGAGAAGAGAAGAGCCCTGACTCCCTGAGACTGACACCGAAGGAGAAGAGCCCTGACTCCCTGAGACTGACACCGAAGGAGAAGAGAAGAGCCCTGACTCCCTGAGACTGACACCAGAGGAGAAGAGCCCTGACTATGTGAGACTGACACCGAAGGAGAAGAGCCCTGACTCCCTGAGACTGACACCGAAGGAGAAGAGCCCTGACTCCCTGAGACTGACACCAAAGGAGAAGAGCCCTGACTATGTGAGACTGACACCGAAGGAGAAGAGCCCTGACTCCCTGAGACTGACACCAAAGGAGAAGAGCCCTGACTCCCTGAGACTGACACCGAAGGAGAAGAGCCCTGACTCCCTGAGACTGACACCGAAGGAGAAGAGCCCTGACTCCCTGAGACTGACACCGAAGGAGAAGAGCCCTGACTCCCTGAGACTGACACCAAAGGAGAAGAGCCCTGACTCCCTGAGACTGACACCGAAGGAGAAGAGAAGAGCCCTGACTCCCTGAGACTGACACCGAAGGAGAAGAGCCCTGACTCCCTGAGACTGACACCGAAGGAGAAGAGCCCTGACTCCCTGAGACTGACACCGAAGGAGAAGAGAAGAGCCCTGACTCCCTGAGACTGACACCGAAGGAGAAGAGCCCTGACTCCCTGAGACTGACATCGAAGGAGAAGAGAAGAGCCCTGACTCCCTGAGACTGACACCGAAGGAGAAGAGCCCTGACTCCCTGAGACTGACACCGAAGGAGAAGAGAAGAGCCCTGACTATGTGAGACTGACACCGAAGGAGAAGAGCCCTGACTCCCTGAGACTGACACCGAAGGAGAGGAGCCCTGACTCGCTGACGCTGACACCGAAGGAGAAGAGCCCTGACTCCCTGAGACTGACACCGGAGGAGAAGAGCCCGGACTCCCTGAGACTGACACCGAAGGAGAAGAGCCCGGACTCCCTGAGACTGACACCGAAGGAGAAGAGCCCTGACTCCCTGAGACTGACACCGAAGGAGAAGAGCCCTGACTCCCTGAGACTGACACCGAAGGAGAAGAGCCCTGACTCCCTGAGACTGACACCGAAGGAGAAGAGCCCTGACTTCCTGAGACTGACACCGAAGGAGAAGAGCCCTGACTCCCTGAGACTGACACCGAAGGAGAGGAGAAGAGCCCTGACTTCCTGAGACTGACACCGAAGGAGAAGAGCCCTGACTCCCTGAGACTGACACCGAAGGAGAAGAGAAGAGCCCTGACTCCCTGAGACTGACACCGAAGGAGAAGAGAAGAGAAGAGCCCTGACTCCCTGAGACTGACACCGAAGGAGAAGAGCCCTGACTCCCTGAGACTGACACCGGAGGAGAAGAGAAGAGAAGAGCCCTGACTCCCTGAGACTGACACCAGAGGAGAAGAGCCCTGACTCCCTGAGACTGACACCGAAGGAGAAGAGCCCTGACTCCCTGAGACTGACACCGGAGGAGAGGAGAAGAGAAGAGCCCTGACTCCCTGAGACTGACACCGAAGGAGAAGAGCCCTGACTCCCTGAGACTGACACCGGAGGAGAGGAGAAGAGAAGAGCCCTAACTCCCTGAGACTGACACCGAAGGAGAAGAGCCCTGACTCCCTGAGACTGACACCGAAGGAGAAGAGCCCTGACTCCCTGAGACTGACACCGGAGGAGAGGAGCCCTGACTCCCTGAGACTGACACCGAAGGAGAAGAGAAGAGCCCTGACTCCCTGAGACTGACATCGAAGGAGAAGAGAAGAGCCCTGACTCCCTGAGCACTGGCCAGCTGGATGTTGGGGGATCATGTACCATGGGGACATCAGTGTGACATACCTCTTGTACTGTACTCCACACTGCCACAAACCTGCTGCCATCAGCCCCAGAGGGCATGGTAACAGACCTGCTGCCCCAGAGGGCATGGTAACAGACCTGCTGCCCCAGAGGGCATGGTAACAGACCTGCTGCCCCAGAGGGCATGGTAACAGACCTGCTGCCCCAGAGGGCATGGGAACAGACCTGCTGCCCCAGAGGGCATGGTAACAGACCTGCTGCCCCAGAGGGCATGGTAACAGACCTGCTGCCCCAGAGGGCATGGGAACAGACCTGCTGCCCCAGAGGGCATGGTAACAGACCTGCTGCCCCAGAGGGCATGGTAACAGACCTGCTGCCCCAGAGGGCATGGTAACAGACCTGCTGCCCCAGAGGGCATGGTAACAGACCTGCTGCCCCAGAGGGCATGGGAACAGACCTGCTGCCCCAGAGGGCATGGGAACAGACCTGCTGCCCCAGAGGGCATGGGAACAGACCTGCTGCCCCAGAGGGCATGGTAACAGACCTGCTGCCCCAGAGGGCATGGTAACAGACCTGCTGCCCCAGAGGGCATGGGAACAGACCTGCTGCCCCAGAGGGCATGGTAACAGACCTGCTGCCCCAGAGGGCATGGGAACAGACCTGCTGCCCCAGAGGGCATGGTAACAGACCTGCTGTCTCAGAGGGCATGGTAACAGACCTGCTGCCCCAGAGGGCATGGTAACAGACCTGCTGCCCCAGAGGGCATGGGAACAGACCTGCTGCCCCAGAGGGCATGGTAACAGACCTGCTGCCCCAGAGGGCATGGTAACAGACCTGCTGCCCCAGAGGGCATGGTAACAGACCTGCTGCCCCAGAGGGCATGGTAACAGACCTGCTGTCTCAGAGGGCATGGGAACAGACCTGCTGCCCCAGAGGGCATGGTAACAGACCTGCTGCCCAGAGGGCATGGTAACAGACCTGCTGCCCCAGAGGGCATGGGAACAGACCTGCTGCCCCAGAGGGCATGGTAACAGACCTGCTGCCCCAGAGGGCATGGGAACAGACCTGCTGCCCCAGAGGGCATGGTAACAGACCTGCTGCCCCAGAGGGCATGGGAACAGACCTGCTGCCCCAGAGGGCATGGGAACAGACCTGCTGTCTCAGAGGGCATGGTAACAGATCTGCTGCCTCAGAGGGCATGGTAACAGACCTGCTGTCTCAGAGGGCATGGGAACAGACCTGCTGCCCCAGAGGGCATGGTAACAGATCTGCTGCCTCAGAGGGCATGGTAACAGACCTGCTGCCCCAGAGGGCATGGTAACAGACCTGCTGCCCCAGAGGGCATGGTAACAGACCTGCTGCCCCAGAGGGCATGGTAACAGACCTGCTGCCCCAGAGGGCATGGTAACAGACCTGCTGCCCCAGAGGGCATGGTAACACACCTGCTGCCCCAGAGGGCATGGTAACAGACCTGCTGCCCCAGAGGGCATGGTAACAGACCTGCTGCCCCAGAGGGCATGGTAACAGACCTGCTGCCCCAGAGGGCATGGGAACAGACCTGCTGCCCCAGAGGGCATGGTAACACACCTGCTGCCCCAGAGGGCATGGGAACAGACCTGCTGCCCCAGAGGGCATGGTAACAGACCTGCTGCCCCAGAGGGCATGGTAACAGACCGGTCTGTCTGTTTCATGAAGGGGAGGAAGAAGAGATAGTCCGCCAATAATTGGCTGACCTTGGCGTTGCCCTGTATGTGATTGGCTCACCTTGGCGTTGCCCTGTATGTGATTGGCTCACCTTGGCGTTGCCCTGCATGTGATTGGCTCACCTTGGCGTTGCCCTGCATGTGATTGGCTCACCTTGGCGTTGCCCTGTATGTGATTGGCTCACCTTGGCGTTGCCCTGCATGTGATTGGCTCACCTTGGCGTTGCCCTGCATGTGATTGGCTCACCTTAGCTTTGCCCTGGAAATTAAAGGTGAGGACGTACTCCCCAGGCCGCGTCTCGCTTTGGCGAATCACAAACAGCCCGTGGCTCCTAGCGCCGCCCGCCAGCACCAGTTGGGCCGCCCGTACGCGTGACAACGTCCCGTGGAACCATGGGTAGGTTGCCAGGCTGGGGTCAGCCTCCGCCTCGGTCGCTCCCTCACCTGAAACCCATGAAGGGAGGAGAAAAAGAGGTCACATGGTAAAGATGGACCACACCCCCTCTGACGTCTTCAAAATATACATGTTAATATAGAATAATGATACGACTACAGTTCAAAAGTGTGGGGTCACTTAGAAATGTCCTTGTTTTTGAAAGAAAAGCACCTTTTTTGCCCATTAAAATAACATCATATTGATCAGAAATACAGTGTAGACATTGTTTAATGTTGTAAATGACTATTGTAGCTGGAAAAGACAGATTTCTTTAATGGAATATGTACATAGGTGTACAGAGGCCCATTATCAGCAACCATCACTCCTGTGTTCCAATGGCACGTTGTGTTAGCGAATCCAAGTTTATCATTTTAAAAGGCTAATTGATCATTAGAAAACCCTTTTGCAATTATGTTTGTGCGTTCAATTACATGCTCAAAATGGCCAGAAACAAAGCACTTTCTTCTGAAACTCGTCAGTCTATTCTTGTTCTGAGAAATGAAGGCTATTCCCATGCGAGAAATTGCCAAGAAACTGAAGATCTCATACAATGCTGTGTACTACAACCTTCACAGAACAGAGCAAACTGGCTCTAACCAGAATAGAAAGAGGAGTGGGAGGCCCCGGTGCACAACTGAGCAAGAGGACAAGTACATTAGAGTGTCTAGTTTGAGAAACAGATGCCTCACAAGTCCTCAACTGGCAGCTTCATGAAATTGTACCCGCAAAACACCAGTCTCAACGTCAACAGTGAAGAGGCGACTCCGGGATGCTGGCCTTCTAGGCAGAGTTCCTCTGTCCAGTCTCAACGTCAACAGTGAAGAGGCGACTCCGGGATGCTGGCCTTCTAGGCAGAGTTCCTCTGTCCAGTCACAACATCAACAGTGAAGAGGCGACTCCGGGATGCTGGCCTTCTAGGCAGAGTTACTCTGTCCAGTCTCAACGTCAACAGTGAAGAGGCGACTCCGGGATGCTGGCCATCTAGGCAGAGTTCCTCTGTCCAGTCTCAACGTCAACAGTGAAGAGGCGACTCCGGGATGCTGGCCGTCGAGGCAAAGTTCCTCTGTCCAGTCTCAACGTCAACAGTGAAGAGGCGACTCCGGGATGCTGGCCGTCTAGGCAGAGTTCCTCTGTCCAGTCTCAACGTCAACAGTGAAGAGGTGACCCCGGGATGCTGGCCGTCTAGGCAGAGTTCCTCTGTCCAGTCTCAACGTCAACAGTGAAGAGGCGACTCCGGGATGCTGGCCTTCTAGGCAGAGTTCCTCTGTCCAGTCTCAACATCAACAGTGAAGAGGCGACTCCGGGATGCTGGCCTTCTAGGCAGAGTTCCTCTGTCCAGTCTCAACGTCAACAGTGAAGAGGCGACTCCGGGATGCTGGCCTTCTAGGCAGAGTTCCTCTGTCCAGTCTCAACATCAACAGTGAAGAGGCGACTCCGGGATGCTGGCCTTCTAGGCAGAGTTCCTCTGTCCAGTCTCCACGTCAACAGTGAAGAGGCGACTCCGGGATATTGGCCTTCTAGGCAGAGTTCCTCTGTCCAGTCTCAACATCAACAGTGAAGAGGCGACTCCGGGATGCTGGCCTTCTAGGCAGAGTTCCTCTGTCCAGTCTCAACGTCAACAGTGAAGAGGCGACTGGGATATTGACCTTCTCGGCAGAGTTCCTCTGTCCAGTGTCTGTGTTCTTTTGCTCATCTTAATCTTTTCTTTTTATTGGCCAGTCTGAGATACGGCTTTATCTTTGCCACATAAGCAGACACTTAGTAGAGTTAATTTCTTCACAGTACAGGACCACCCACATGTTCTATGGCCCTAATCATAGAACTACACACATAGTCCCGATTAATTCAATAGGATTTCAGTCGTAAAAATTTTGTCATTTAACTTTGGAAACTTGTAAACCTTTTTATTGTGTCATAAACACAACCGGGTCATGATGTTTTCATCTTGATGGGCAAACGAAAGGTCTCCTTTACGAGGTTACGTTCATCCACTCGTAACACATCTCCAGCCTCCAAACAGGAAGAGACTTCAGTCTCTTAACCAATAAGAAGTGTCCAACTGATTCCACGAAGAGCCGAGTGTCGGTGGGGGGAGGGGTTCTCTCCTCCTTTGTCCTCGGAATTAAGGTCACTAATTAGTAAGGAACTCCCCTCACCTGGTTGTCTAGGTCTTAATTGAAAAGGTAAAAACCACAACAACAACAAAAACAAAAACCCACAGACACCCGGTCCTTCCGTGGTGGTTGATACCCCTGGTGACAGAGATTGTCATTAGGCCAGATTTATTATATATATTTTTTACCTTTATTTAACTAGGCAAGTCAGTTAAGAACAAATTCTTATTTTCAATGACAGCCTAGGAACAGTGGGTTAACTGCCTGTTCAGGGGCAGAACGACAGATTTGTACCTTGTCAGCTCGGGGGTTTGAACTTGCAACCTTCCGGTTATTCGTCCAACGCTCTAACCACAAGGCTACCCTGCCGCCTCTACACTCTAACCACTAGGCTACCCTGCCGCCTCTACACTCTAACCACTAGGCTACCCCACCACTCTAAACACTAGGCTACCCTGCCGCCTTTACACTCTAACCACTAGGCTACCCTGCCGCCTCTACACTCTAACCACTAGGCTACCCTGCCGCCTCTACACTCTAACCACTAGGCTACCCTGCCGCCTCTACACTCCAACCACTAGGCTACCCTGCCGCCTCTACACTCTAACCACTAGGCTACCTGCCGCCTCTACACTCTAACCACTAGGCTACCTGCCTCCTCTACACTCTAACCACTAGGCTACCCTGCCGCCTCTACACTCTAACCACTAGGCTACCCTGCCGCCTCTACACTCTAACCACTAGGCTACCAGCCACCTCTACACTCTAACCACTAGGCTACCTGCCTCCTCTACACTCAAACCACTAGGCTACCCTGCCGCCTCTACACTCTAACCACTAGGCTACCCTGCCGCCTCTACACTCTAACCACTAGGCTACCTACCTCCTCTACACTCTAACCACTAGGGTACCTACCACCTCTACACTCTAACCACTGTCCGTGTCTCGATGCAGCAACTCATCTCTGCCTTGGCCAAACTCCTATGCTTTGAAGAGTAGGCTATACCACTCGTTGTCAAGTCCACTTCGTCCGCGCGCCTCACGCCTCTGACAAGTGGTAATGATAAAGTGGTGTAATGTCCGTTTTCTTGACTGCTATTTATTTACATTCACACCTGGTTTTATCCAAACACGACAGTCATACGTGCGTACAGTTGATGTTTCGGGCGGACCCGGGAATCGAACACACTATCCTGCCATTGCAAGCGCTCCCTACCAGCCGAGCCTACAGTTCCTCTTACCTGTGGGGGGGCTTTTCTTCCCCTGGGCCTCTGGGCACTGGAGGAAACGCTCCAGTGGAACGTGGGAAGGGTGCTGGGTGAAGGGTAGTTCTCTGCAGTGGACAGAGGGGGCGCTATACAGTGTTGCTGAGCCAAAGGATCTGTCAGGGACACGATGGACACCTGGACACAAACACAACATAACATACTGTACGTAACACGACACAACACGACACGGCGGCCAGATTGACAGCACATCCCTTTCCTCTCAAAAGGCAACGTGTGAGGTTAGGTTACGAGTGTGTGTGTGTGTGTGTGTGTGTGTTTGTTTGTCTCACCCTCTGACAGAAGCTCACAGCTGCAGGAGGCCACCATGGAGAACTCTTTAGAAGCCTGGCCGTTGGGACATGACGTCAGCTCAATGTCCTCTCCACTGTCCCTGTGCCGCACGCACGCACGCACGCACGCACGCACGCACGCACGCACGCACGCACACACACAGTTAAACGTACAGACACACACATACACATACACACACACACACGCACACGCACACACACACACACACACACACACACACAGTTAAACGTACAGACACACACACAATGTATGTCTGTTTAGGGCCGTCCAGAAACACGCCGTGACAGAACAGACAAACTCACTGTACCAGAAGAACTCAGCGCGAAATAGTGCGAGAGAGAGGGGGGGATCTATCAAAAACTCTCTTACAGGGTGATTAATTGACTGTGAGCTGTTCCCTCCCTCCCTCCTTAGTGAACAGTAAATATTTATCCCTCCATTTACCCAGGGTCCATGCAGTCCTGGATGTCTGACACCCAGGAGTTTTTCTGCAGCGAGTCGATGGTCTCCAAGATATATTCACCTCCATTTTCCACCTGTGGAGAGAAAACACACCAAACCACAGAACAGTTACTGTTTGTGAGTCCAGAGGAGAGCCAGACAGACTTCTGAACACACTGCAAGGAAGAGAAGTAGGCAGTTATTTTGGTTTTGTCAGGTCAGGTAGTTGTGTCTATAAGGTAGTGTCTATAAGGTAGTGTTGTGAGAGGTTGAACAGGGAGAAGACAGGGTAATGTTGTGAGAGGTTGAACAGGGAGAAGACAGGGTAATGTTGTGAGAGGTTGAACAGGGAGAAGACAGGGTAATGTTGTGAGAAAACAGAACAGGGAGAAGACAGGCTAATGTTGTGAGAGGTAGAACAGGGAGAAGACAAGGTAATGTTGTGAGAGAACAGAACAGGGAGAAGACAGGGTAATGTTGTGAGAGGTTGAACAGGGAGAAGACAGGGTAATGTTGTGAGAAAACAGAACAGGGAGAAGACAGGGTAATGTTGTGAGAGGTAGAACAGGGAGAAGACAAGGTAATGTTGTGAGAGGACAGAACAGGGAGAAGACAGGGTAATGTTGTGAGAGGTTGAACAAGGAGAAGACAGGGTAATGTTCTGAGAAAACAGAACAGGGAGAAGACAGGGTAGTGTTGTGAGAGGTTGAACAGGGAGAAGACAGGGTAATGTTGTGAGAAAACAGAACAGGGAGAAGACAGGGTAATGTTGTGAGAGAACAGAACAGGGAGAAGACAGGGTAATGTTGTGAGAAAACAGAACAGGGAGAAGACAGGGTAGTGTTGTGAGAGAACAGAACAGGGAGAAGACAGGGTTGTGTTGGGAGAGAACAGAACAGGGAGAAGACAGGGTAGTGTTGTGAGAGGTAGAACAGGGAGAAGACAGGGTAATGTTGTGAGAGGTAGAACAGGGAGAAGACAGGGTAATGTTGTGAGAGGTAGAACAGGGAGAAGACAGGGTAATGTTGTGAGAGGTAGAACAGGGAGAAGACAGGGTAATATTGTGAGAGGTAGAACAGGGAGAAGACAGGGTAATGTTGTGGGAGGTAGAACAGGGAGAAGACAGGGTAATGTTGTGAGAGAACAGAACAGGGAGAAGACAGGGTAATGTTGTGAGAAAACAGAACAGGGAGAAGACAGGGTAATGTTGTGAGAGAACAGAACAGGGAGAAGACAGGGTAATGTTGTGAGAAAACAGAACAGGGAGAAGACAGGGTCGTGTTGTGAGAGAACAGAACAGGGAGAAGACAGGGTCGTGTTGTGAGCGAACAGAACAGGGAGAAGACAGGGTAGTGTTGTGAGAGGTAGAACAGGGAGAAGACAGGGTAATGTTGTGAGAGGAAGAACAGGAAGAAGACAGGGTAGTGTTGTGAGAGGTAGAACAGGGAGAAGACAGGGTAATGTTGTGAGAGGTAGAACAGGGAGAAGACAGGGTAATGTTGTGAGAGGTAGAACAGGGAGAAGACAGAGAAATGTTGTGAGAGAACAGAATAGAGGGAAAACAGGGTAATGTTGTGAGAAAACAGAACAGGGAGAAGACAGGGTAGTGTTGTGAGAGGTAGAACAGGGAGAAGACAGGGTAATGTTGTGAGCGGTAGAACAGGGAGAAGACAGGGTAATGATGTGAGAGAACGGAACAGGGAGAAGATAAGGTAATGTTGTGAGAGAACAGAACAGGGAAAAGACAGGGTAATGTTGTGAGAGAACAGAACAGGGAGAAGACAGGGTAATGTTGTGAGAGAACAGAACAGGGAGAAGACAGGGTAATGTTGTGAGAGAACAGAACAGGGAGAAGACAGGGTAATGTTGTGAGAGAACAGAACAGGGAGAAGACGGGGTCATGTTGTGAGAAAACAGAACAGAGAGAAGACATGGTAGTGTTGTGAGAGAACAGAACAGGGAGAAGACAGGGTCATGTTGTGAGAAAACAGAACAGAGAGAAGACAGGGTAGTGTTGTGAGAGAACAGAACAGGGAGAAGACAGGGTAATGTTGTGAGAGTACAGAACAGGGAGAAGACGTGGTAATGTTGTGAGAGAACAGAACAGGGAGAAGACATGGTAATGTTGTGAGAGGTAGAACAGGGAGAAGACAGGTTAGTGTTGTGAGAGGTAGAACAGGGAGAAGACAGGGTAATGTTGTGAGAGGTAGAACAGGTGAGAAGACAGGGTAATGTTGTGAGAGGTAGAACAGGGAGAAGACAGAGAAATGTTGTGAGAGAACAGAATAGAGGGAAAACAGGGTAATGTTGTGAGAAAACAGAACAGGGAGAAGACAGGGTAGTGTTGTGAGAGGTAGAACAGGGAGAAGACAGGGTAATGTTGTGAGCGGTAGAACAGGGAGAAGACAGGGTAATGATGTGAGAGAACGGAACAGGGAGAAGATAAGGTAATGTTGTGAGAGAACAGAACAGGGAAAAGACAGGGTCATGTTGTGAGAAAACAGAACAGAGAGAAGACAGGGTAGTGTTATGAGAGAACAGAACATGGAGAAGACAGGGTAATGTTGTGAGAGTACAGAACAGGGAGAAGACAGGGTAATGTTGTGAGAGTACAGAACAGGGAGAAGACAGGGTAATGTTGTGAGAGAACAGAACAGGGAGAAGACAGGGTAAAGTTGTGAGAGAACAGGGAGAAGGCAGGTTAGTGTTGTGAGAGGTAGAACAGGAAGAAGACAGGGTCATGTTGTGAGAGGTAGAACAGGGAGAAGACAGGGTAATGTTGTGAGTGGTAGAACAGGGAGAAGACAGGTTAGTGTTGTGAGAGGTAGAACAGGGAGAAGACAGGGTAATGTTGTGA
>NC_088220.1:85121745-85126745 GCF_036934945.1 Oncorhynchus masou masou | reverse complement strand
CCTCCCTCCCTCCCTAACTCTCTCCTTCCCTCCCTAACTCCCTCCCTCCCTAACTCCCATCCTCCTTCCCTAACTCCCTAACTCCCTCCCTAACTCCCTCCCTAACTCCCTCCCTCCCTCCCTCCCTCCCTCCCTAACTCCCATCCTCCTTCCCTAACTCCCTCCCGCCCTCCCTCCCTCCCTCCCTCCCTAACTCCCTCCCTCAGTCCCTCCCTCCCTCCCTAACTCCCTCCTTCCCTCCCTAACTCCCGCCCTCCTTCTTTCATCTCTCTCCCTAACTTCCTCCTTCCCTCCCTCCCTCCCACCCTCCTTCCCTAACTCCCTCCCTCCCACCCTCCTTCCCTAACTCCCTCCCACCCTCCTTCCCTAACTCCCTCCCTCCCTCCTTCCCTAACTCCCTCCCTCCCACCCTCCTTCCCTAACTCCCTCCCTCCCACCCTCCTTCCCTAACTCCCTCCCACCCTCCTTCCCTAACTCCCTCCCTCCCTCCTTCCCTAACTCCCTCCCTCCCACCCTCCTTCCCTCCCTCCCTCCCACCCTCCTTCCCTAACTCCCCCCCCTCCCACCCTCCTTCCCTAACTCCCTCCCACCCTCCTTCCCTAACTCCCTCCCACCCTCCTTCCCTAACTCCCTCCCTCCCTCCCCCCCACCCTCCTTCCCTAACTCCCTCCCTCCCACCCTCCTTCCCTAACTCCCTAACTCCCATCCTCCTTCCCTAACTCCCTCCCGCCCCTCCCTCCCTAACTCCCACCCTCCTTCCCTAACTCCCTCCCACCCTCCTTCCCTAATTCCCTCCCTCCCTAACTCCCTCCCTCCCACCCTCCTTCCCTAACTCCCTCCCACCCTCCTTCCCTAACTCCCTCCCACCCTCCTTCCCTAACTCCCTCCCTCCCTCCCTCCTTCCCTCCCTAACTCCCGCCCCTCCTTCTTTCATC
The DNA here is from genome assembly GCF_036934945.1 of Oncorhynchus masou masou. NCBI lineage: Eukaryota > Metazoa > Chordata > Actinopteri > Salmoniformes > Salmonidae > Oncorhynchus > Oncorhynchus masou. Next base: position 85,125,810 of record NC_088220.1, on the reverse strand, counting down.
TCTCTCCCTAACTTCCTCCTTCCCTCCCTCCCTCCCACCCTCCTTCCCTAACTCCCTCCCTCCCACCCTCCTTCCCTAACTCCCTCCCACCCTCCTTCCCTAACTCCCTCCCTCCCTCCCACCCTCCTTCCCTAACTCCCTCCCTCCCACCCTCCTTCCCTAACTCCCTCCCACCCTCCTTCCCTAACTCCCTCCCTCCCCCCACCCTCCTTCCATAACTCCCTCCCTCCCACCCTCCTTCCCTAACTCCCTAACTCCCATCCTCCTTCCCTAACTCCCTCCCGCCCTCCCTCCCTCCCTCCCTAACTCCCACCCTCCTTCCCTAACTCCCACCCTCCTTCCCTAACTCCCTCCCTCCCTCCCACCCTCCTTCCCTAACTCCCTCCCTCCCTAACTCCCACCCTCCTTCCCTAACTCCCTCCCTCCCTAACTCCCACCCTCCTTCCCTAACTCCCTCCCTCCCACCCTCCTTCCCTAATTCCCTCCCTCCCTCCCTAACTCCCACCCTCCTTCCCTAACTCCCTCCCGCCCTCCCTCCCTAACTCCCACCCTCCTTCCCTAACTCCCTCCCTCCCTCCCTAACTCCCACCCTCCTTCCCTAACTCCCTCCCTCCCTCTTTCCTCTCCCTCCCTTCCTCTCTCCTTCCCTCCCTCCCTTCCTAACTCCCTCCTTCTCTCCCTCCCTCCCTCTTTCCTCTCCCTCCCTTCCTCCCTCCTTAACTCCCTCCCTCCTTAACTCCCTCCCTCCCTCCCTCCCTAACTCCCTCCCTCCCACCCTCCTTCCCTAACTCCCTCCCTCCTTCCCTAACTCCCTCCCTCCTTCCCTCCTTCCCTCCCTAACTCCCTCCCTCCTTCCCTCCCTAACTCCCTCCCACCCTCCTTCCCTCCCTCTCTCCCTCCCTCCCAGGCCCAGGCTGAGCCACATCGGATCACAAACCCATCTCTCCAGGTAGCCTCGCGGTTAAGCCCGTTTGGCCCAGTAACCGAAAGGTTCAAATCCACAGTCGTGGTCAAGAATTACACATATGAATTTCCTCAAAGTTTGCTGCTTCAGTGTCTTTAGATATTGTTGTCAGATGTTACTATGGAATACTGAAGTATAATTACAAGCATTTCATGAGTGTCAAAGGCTTTTATTGACAATTACATGAAGTTGATGCAAAGAGTCAATATTTGCAGTGTTGACCCTTCTTTTTCAAGACCTCTGCAATCCGCCCTGGTACGCTGTCATTTAACTTCTGGGCCACATCCTGACTGATGGCAGGCCATTCTTGCATAATCAATGCTTGGACTTTGTCAAAATTTGTTGGTTTTTGTTTGTCCACCCACCTCTTGAGGATTGACCACACAAGTTCTCAATGGGATTAAGGGAGTTTCCTGGCCATGGACCCAAAATATCGATGTTTTGTTCCCCGAGCCTCTTAGTTATCACTTTGCCTTGTGGGAAGGTGCTCCATCATGCTGGAAAAGGCATTGTTCGTCACCAAACTATTCCTGGATGGTTGGGAGAAGTTGCTCTCGGAGGATGTGTTGGTACCATTCTTTATTCATGGCAAGATTGTAAGTGAGCCCAGTCCCTTGGCTGAGAAGCAACCCCACACATGAATGGTCTCAGGATGCTTTACTGTTGGCATGACACAGGACTGATGGTAGCGCTCACCTTGTCTTCTCCGGACAAGCTTTTTTCCGGATGCCCCAAACAATCGGAAAGGGGATTCATCAGAGAAAATGACTTTACCCCAGTCCTTAGTAGTCCAATCCCTGTACCTTTTGCAGAATATCAGTCTGTCACTGATGTTTTTCCTGGAGAGAAATGGCTTCTTTGCTGCCCTTCTTGACACCAGGCCATCCTCCAAAAGTCTTCGCCTCACTGTGCGTGCAGATGCACTCACACCTGCCTGCTGCCATCCCTGAGCAAGCTCTGTACTGGTGGTGCCCCGATCCCGCAGCTGAATCAACATTAGGAGACGGTCCTGGCGCTTGCTGGACTTTCTTGGGCGCCGGAAGCCTTCTTCACAACAATTGAACCGCTCTCCTTGAAGTTCTTGATGATCCGATAAATGGTTGATTTAGGTGCAATCTTACTGGCAGCAATATCCTTGCCTGTGAAGCCCTTTTGTGCAAAGCAATGATGGCGGCACGTGTTTCCTTGCAGGTAACCATGGTTGACAGGGGAAGAACAATGATTCCATGCACCACTCTCCTTTTGAAGCTTCCAGTCTGTTATTCCAACTCAATCAGCATGACAGAGTGATCTCCAGCCTTGTCCTCGTCATCACTCACACCTGTGTTAATGAGAGAATCACTGACATGATGTCAGCTGGTCCTTTTGTAGCAGGGCTGAAATGCAGTGGACATTTTTTGGGGGTTCAGTTCATTTGCATGGCAAAGAGGGACTTTGCAATTAATTGTAATTCATCTGATCACTTTTCATAACATTCTGGAGTATATGCAAATTGCCATCACACAAACTGAAGCAGCAGACTTTATGAGAATTAAGATGTGTGTCGTTCTCAAAACTTTTGGCCACGACTGTAGTGTCCAAAATGTCTTTCAAGCTGTCAGGAATTCCCTTGGCAGCAAGAGCCTCTCGGTGGATGCTGCAGTTTACCCAATTGGCGTCGGGAGTCTCCCTGTCATGGATCTTGTGCCATCAGTATAGATACCAACACATCTTGACCACCAAAGTCCATTTGATGTCACAAAGCTGTCCAGTACTCTGGTCTGTACTGAGGGGCTCTATGCAGACTGTAGGTAGAGGTCTGTACTGAGTGGGCTCTATGCAGACTGTAGGTAGAGGTCTGTACTGAGGGGGCTCTATGCAGACTGTAGGTAGAGGTCTGTACTGAGGGGGCTCTATGCAGACTGTAGGTAGAGGTCTGTACTGAGGGGGCTCTATGCAGACTGTAGGTAGAGGTCTGTACCGAGGGGGCTCTATACAGACTGTCGGTAGAAGTCTGTACTGAGGGGGCTCTATGCAGACTGTAGGTAGAGGTCTGTACTGAGGGGGCTCTATGCAGACTGAAGCTGGAGATTTTGACCCACTGGTTTGGGGGTAATTTTGTTATTAAGTGCTGCTTGTAACTTGTGTTGGATTTGAGCAGTCCTGATTTCTCCAACCCACACAAAGTTACACCATCCAGGTGGAGAGAGGAGCCGTACACACACAGTTCCACTCCATCATCTCCTCGACTGTCTGTGCAGCATCTTGTCATTTTCAAAAACAGAATCTTGTCACACAGGTTTAGTGCACATCTCTCCTCCTCTGATTCCCGAAACAAGTCTGCAGTTCTGTGCCCAAGCTCTCTCTCTATCCCCCTCTCTCTCTCTCTCGCTCTCTCTCTACCCCCCCTCTCTCTCTCTCTCTCGCTCTCTCTCTCTCTCTCTCCCCCCTCTCTCTCTCTCTCGCTACCCCCCCTCTCTCTCTCTCTCGCTCTCTCTCTCGCTCTCTCTCTCTACCCTCTCTCCCCCTCTCTCTCTCTCTCTTTCTATCCTCTCACTCTCTCTACCCTCTCTCTCTCTCTACCCTCTCTATCTACCCCCTCTCTCTCTCTACCCTCTCTATCTACCCTCTCTCTCTCTACCCTCTCTCTCTCTCTCCTCCTCCTCCTCCTCTCCTCACTGAAGCCCCGTGGTAGAGATCCAACTAAACTGGATTAAATCAGATCATATCAAGGACCTAGACTGAGCCCAGGGAAGGATAAGGAGACACACTCCAAGTACATACAGCTGTTGGTGGGACCATCCATCTATCACCTTATTTCAAGATGTAAAAACATGTTTGTGATGCCGCCCGAGATAAAACCACATCTAGAGGAATGTCAGAGGGGATGCGGAGGGAAGGAGGAGGGAGGGGGTGGGGGTGGGAGGGAGATGAGAGGAGAGGAGAGAGGGGGGGTAGGAGGGAGATGAGAGGAGAGAGGGGGGTAGGAGGAGAGGAGGGAGATGAGAGGAGAGATGGGGGGGTAGGAGGAGAGGAGGGAGATGAGAGGAGAGAGGGGGAGGTAGGAGGAGAGGAGGGAGATGAGAGGAGAGAGAGAGGGGGGAGGTAGGAAGATCACAAAA
>NC_088220.1:85094245-85116745 GCF_036934945.1 Oncorhynchus masou masou | reverse complement strand
AGAGAGGAATGATATGTTAGCTAGCTGGCTAAGGCTATCCAACAGAGAGGGATGCTATGTTAGCTAGCTGACTAAGGCTATCCAACAGAGAGGATGATATGTTAGCTAGCTGGCTAAGGCTATCCAACAGAGAGGGATGCTATGTTAGCTAGCTGACTAAGGCTATCCAACAGAGAGGGATGATATGTTAGCTAGCTGGCTTAGGCTATCCAACAGAGAGGGATGATATGTTAGCTAGCTGGCTAAGGCTAACCAACAGAGAGGGATGATATGTTAGCTAGCTGGCTAAGGCTATCCAACAGAGAGAGATGATATGTTAGCTAGCTGGCTAAGGCTATCCAAAAGAGAGAGATGATATGTTAGCTAGCTGGCTAAGGCTATCCAACAGAGAGAGATGATATGTTAGCTAGCTGGCTAAGGCTAACCAACAGAGAGAGATGATATGTTAGCTAGCGATAAGTGTTGAGGTAGCTTCTTCTGTGAGCTGGTTAAGGCTAACCAACAGAGAGGGATGATATGTTAGCTAGCTGGCTAAGGCTAACCAACAGAGAGGGGTGCTATGTTAGCTAGCTGGCTAAGGCTATCCAACAGAGAGGAATGATATGTTAGCTAGCTGGCTAAGGCTATCCAACAGGGAGAGATGATATGTTAGCTAGCTGGCTAAGGCTATCCAACAGAGAGGGATGCTATGTTAGCTAGCTGACTAAGGCTATCCAACAGAGAGGGATGATATGTTAGCTAGCTGGCTAAGGCTATCCAACAGAGAGGTGCTATGTTAGCTAGCTGGCTAAGGCTATCCAACAGAGAGGGATGCTATGTTAGCTAGCTGACTAAGGCTATCCAACAGAGAGGAATGATATGTTAGCTAGCTGGCTAAGGCTATCCAACAGAGAGGGATGCTATGTTAGCTAGCTGACTAAGGCTATCCAACAGAGAGGGATGATATGTTAGCTAGCTGGCTAAGGCTAACCAACAGAGAGGGGTGCTATGTTAGCTAGCTGGCTAAGGCTATCCAACAGAGAGGAATGATATGTTAGCTAGCTGGCTAAGGCTATCCAACAGGGAGAGATGATATGTTAGCTAGCTGGCTAAGGCTATCCAACAGAGAGGGATGCTATGTTAGCTAGCTGACTAAGGCTATCCAACAGAGAGGGATGATATGTTAGCTAGCTGGCTAAGGCTATCCAACAGAGAGGTGCTATGTTAGCTAGCTGGCTAAGGCTATCCAACAGAGAGGGATGCTATGTTAGCTAGCTGACTAAGGCTATCCAACAGAGAGGAATGATATGTTAGCTAGCTGGCTAAGGCTATCCAACAGAGAGGGATGCTATGTTAGCTAGCTGACTAAGGCTATCCAACAGAGAGGGATGATATGTTAGCTAGCTGGCTAAGGCTATCCAACAGAGAGGGATGCTATGTTAGCTAGCTGACTAAGGCTATCCAACAGAGAGGGATGATATGTTAGCTAGCTGGCTTAGGCTATCCAACAGAGAGGGATGATATGTTAGCTAGCTGGCTAAGGCTATCCAACAGAGAGGGATGATATGTTAGCTAGCTGGCTAAGGCTATCCAACAGAGAGGGATGCTATGTTAGCTAGCTGACTAAGGCTATCCAACAGAGTGGGATGATATGTTAGCTAGCTGGCTAAGGCTATCCAACAGAGAGGGATGCTATGTTAGCTAGCTGACTAAGGCTATCCAACAGAGAGGGATGATATGTTAGCTAGCTGGCTTAGGCTATCCAACAGAGAGGGATGATATGTTAGCTAGCTGGCTAAGGCTATCCAACAGAGAGGGATGATATGTTAGCTAGCTGGCTAAGGCTATCCAACAGAGAGGGATGCTATGTTAGCTAGCTGACTAAGGCTATCCAACAGAGTGGGATGATATGTTAGCTAGCTGGCTTAGGCTATACAACAGAGAGAAATGATATGTTAGCTAGCTGGCTAAAGCTATCCAACTGCTTGCTGTACACTGTCCTGTGTGATTGTAGTGGGTTTACTAACACATTAGGCACTAGAACTATGGCTGTGTGTAACGGTTAGCGGTTATGGTATGACGATTTGGTTTGGAAAGGTTTTGTCGCCTGGTGACAGACAACTGTTGTGTTGTGCACTGAAGTCCACAGTGGAGGAGAGCGAGTGAACGCGAGAAGTAATTCTACAAATGAGCAAAATGATCATGCTGTTCGTATGTGGCTGCTATGAAAGTGAACTGTGTTTGTGTGCAAGTGATCAGGGGGTGTCTTCATCCCACCGATTCTGTTGAAAAACATTTCTTCAATGGGAAGCAAACGGAACTAAACGGGGATAAACCTACCTGAATATGTCCAATTGAAAGTCCCGTTTGCAACTGTTTGGAACTAATGATTCCACCCTAGATCCGATAGATGAAGGGCGGTATTGAATGTGTCACTTGTCTGTCACACTGATCGTAAACTTTCATTCATAGGCTAGGTGGTAGGAACCTCACCATGGATAGAGGGAACATTCTAGCATCATGAAAGTAGCCTAAACCCATCACTGTTACATTGAACTGGGTGAATATGAATGACAGTAACCTAAACCTGTCACTGTTACATTGAACTGGGTGAATATGAATGACAGTAACCTAAACCCATCACTGTTACATTGAACTGGGTGAATATGAATGACAGTAACCTAAACCTGTCACTGTTACATTGAACTGGGTGAATATGAATGACAGTAACCTAAACCCATCACTGTTACATTGAACTGGGAGAATATGAATGACAGTAACCTAAACCCATCACTGTTACATTGAACTGGGTGAATATGAATGACAGTAACCTAAACCCATCACTGTTACATTGAACTGGGTGAATATGAATGACAGTAACCTAAACCCATCACTGTTACATTGAACTGGGTGAATATGAATGACAGTAACCTAAACCTATCACTGTTACATTGAACTGGGTGAATATGAATGACAGTAACCTAAACCTATCAACGTTACATTGAACTGGGTGAATATGAATGACAGTAACCTAAACCCATTACTGTTACATTGAACTGGGTGAATATGAATGACAGTAACCTAAACCTATCAACGTTACATTGAACTGGGTGAATATGAATGACAGTAACCTAAACCCATCACTGTTACATTGAATTGGGTGAATATGAATGACAGTAACCTAAACCCATCACTGTTACATTGAACTGGGTGAATATGAATGACAGTAACCTAAACCCATCACTGTTACATTGAACTGGGTGAATATGAATGACAGTAACCTAAACCCATCACTGTTACATTGAACTGGGTGAATATGAATGACAGTAACCTAAACCCATCACTGTTATATTGAACTGGGTGAATATGAATGACAGTAACCTAAACCTGTCACTGTTACATTGAACTGGGTGAATATGAATGACAGTAACCTAAACCCATCACTGTTATATTGAACTGGGTGAATATGAATGACAGTAACCTAAACCCATCACTGTTACATTGAACTGGGAGAATATGAATGACAGTAACCTAAACCCATCACTGTTACATTGAACTGGGTGAATATGAATGACAGTAACCTAAACCCATCACTGTTACATTGAACTGGGAGAATATGAATGACAGTAACCTAAACCTGTCACTGTTACATTGAACTGGGTGAATATGAATGACAGTAACCTAAACCCATCACTGTTACATTGAACTGGGTGAATATGAATGACAGTAACCTAAACCCATCACTGTTACATTGAACTGGGAGAATATGAATGACAGTAACCTAAACCCATCACTGTTACATTGAACTGGGTGAATATGAATGACAGTAACCTAAACCCATCACTGTTACATTGAACTGGGAGAATATGAATGACAGTAACCTAAACCCATCACTGTTACATTGAACTGGGTGAATATGAATGACAGTAACCTAAACCCATCACTGTTACATTGAACTGGGTGAATATGAATGACAGTAACCTAAACCCATCACTGTTACATTGAACTGGGTGAATATGAATGACAGTAACCTAAACCCATCACTGTTACATTGAACTGGGAGAATATGAATGACAGTAACCTAAACCCATCACTGTTACATTGAACTGGGTGAATATGAATGACAGTAACCTAAACCCATCACTGTTATATTGAACTGGGTGAATATGAATGACAGTAACCTAAACCTGTCACTGTTACATTGAACTGGGTGAATATGAATGACAGTAACCTAAACCCATCACTGTTACATTGAACTGGGAGAATATGAATGACAGTAACCTAAACCTGTCACTGTTACATTGAACTGGGTGAATATGAATGACAGTAACCTAAACCTGTCACTGTTACATTGAACTGGGTGAATATGAATGACAGTAACCTAAACCCATCACTGTTACATTGAACTGGGTGAATATGAATGACAGTAACCTAAACCTATTGTTGTTACCTTGAACTGGGTGAATATGAATGACAGTCATCCAATGTGCTGTAATAGAAACAAGGTCGTGGTAATTTAAAAACTAAATAATCGTCCTCCCTCATCTTAAACGTCACCAACCACCACTGCTTCAAACGTATTCTTGAAAGTTGTAATAGTAGAATGTACAAGGTACAATTTCTAATATGGGCAATACAAGGGCCGTGTTCGTTAACAATATATTAAAACATCAGTCCTCCCTCGTGTTAAATAGCACTGACCACCACTGTGTGTGCAGTGGCTGGGAGGCAGTCTGATATCAGTGCAGCTATTGTTTTTTAAAACATCAGTGTGGTCCAGCTTTCCACACATTCAGCAAAAAAAAAAAAAAAAAAACAGAACGCGAACATGACGAGGAGCATTTCTCAAGATCATGTCCTTCCGTTAAGAAGAGGATACATGCCTTTCTAAAAAAGATACTGGATAGACTGTACACACACACACACACACACACACACACACACACACACACACACACACACACACACACACACACACACACACACACACACACACACACACACACACACACACACACAGTCAGCATGAAACTCAAGCCAGAGAAGCTTGTAGAGGAAGTGGAAGCAGTGGGTTTGAGGTCTGGAGCCCAGTGGATACTAGATACTACAACACTGAACACGGAGGGTCCCTAGATACTACAACACTGAACACGGAGGGTCCCTAGATACTACAACACTGAACACGGAGGGTCCCTAGATACTACAATACTGAACACGGAGGGTCCCTAGATACTACAATACTGAACACGGAGGGTCCCTAGATACTACAATACTGAACACGGAGGGTCCCTAGATACTACAACACTGAACACGGAGGGTCTCTAGATACTACAATACAATGTGTACACAGTACCAATCAAAAGTTTGAACACATCTACTCATTCATTGGTTTTCTTTATTTTTACTATTTTCTACATTGTAGAATAATAGTGAAGACATCCAAACTACGAAATAGCACATATGGAATCATGTAGTAACCAAAAAGGTGTTAAACAAATCAACATATATTTAATTTTTGAGGTTCATCAAAGTAGCCAACCTTTGCCTTGATGCAGCTTTGCACACTCTTGGCATTCTCTCAACCAGCTTCATGAGGTAGTCACCTGGAATGACTGTCAGTGATTTATTTAGAATTCAAGGCACACTTAACCAGCATGGCTACCACAGCATTGTGCAGCGATACACCGTCCCATCTGGTTTGCGCTTAGTTATGAGATGAGGCGAGAGAAAAAGAAAGGTTGTGAGATGAGAGAGAGAAAGAGAGAGGGGTTGTGAGATGAGCGAGAAAGAGAGAGGGGTTGTGAGATGAGAGAGAGAAAGTGAGAGGGGTTGTGAGATGAGAGAAAGAAAGAGAGAGGGGTTGTGAGATGAGAGAGAGAAAGTGAGAGGGGTTGTGAGATGAGAGAAAGAAAGAGAGAGGGGTTGTGAGATGAGAGAGAGAAAGAGAGAGGGGTTGTGAGATGAGAGAAAGAAAGAGAGAGGGGTTGTGAGATGAGAGAGAGAAAGAGAGAGGGGTTGTGAGATGAGAGAAAGAAAGAGAGAGGGGTTGTGAGATGAGACAGAAAGAGTGAGGGGTTGTGAGATGAGACAGAAAGAGAGAGGGGTTGTGAGATGAGAGAGGGGTGGTGAGATGAGAGAGAGAGGGGTTGTGAACCTATGGAAAGAGAAGAGAGAAGAAGGGGTCATGTTTTTGCTCCATGGCCCAGCTGCTAAAACAATGTGTGTGTGTGTGTGTGCGTGCGTGTGTGTGTGTGTGTGTGTGTGTGTAGATGAGTAAGTACATATGTAGGTGGAGAGGCCACTGGGGACACAGAGGGGAAAACAGGCCCACTCCAGGACCTTGGGGCCTGGGACCCTTAATCCACCTTGAACAGCAGCTCCTGACACACACACACACACACACACACACACACACACACACACACACACACACACACACACACACACACACACACATACACACACAATACACTTTTCCACAGACTAGACCCTCAAGCCTTCCCCGAAGACCCTACACAATGGACAATGGACACAATGGAAGAGACTATAGGAACCCTACTGTACCATTCACTGCACCATTCAGTCACCATTTACAGCACCTTAAAGGGACCATTCAGTCACCATCCTCTCTCTCTCTGCCCCCTCACCCTCTCTATACCCTCCCACCCCTCTCTCTCTCGACCCCCCCCACCCCACCTCTACCTCTCTCTCTCTGCCCCCCTCACCCTCTCTATACCCTCCCACCCCTCCCTCTCTCTCCCCACCCCTCCCTCCCTCTCCCCACCCCTCCACCTCCCAGGAGGATATGGCTGATATCTCTGTCAGGTGGTTTAAGTTCAGCAACGATAGATGTGTGTGTGTGTGTGTGTGTGTGTGTGTGTGTGTGTGTGTGTGTGTGTGTGTGTGTGTGTGTGTGTGTGTGTGTGTGTGTGTGTGTGTGTGTGTGTGTTCATAAGGTGGTTTTAGTATGGTAACAGTAACTGACCCAGGAGATATGGACAGGAAAGAGACGAGGAGCAGGAGGCGCAGAGAGGAGCAGGAGGGGCAGAGAGGAGCAGAGAGGCACAGAGAGACGCAGAGGAGCAGAGAGGCGCAGAGAGGAGCAGGAGGTGCAGAGAGGCGCAGAGAGGAGCAGAGAGGCACAGAGAGGAGCAGAGAGGAGCAGAGAGACGCAGAGAGGAGCAGAGAGGAGCAGGAGGTGCAGAGAGGAGCTGGAGGCGAAGAGAGGAGTAGAGAGGAGCTGGAGGCGCAGAGAGGAGTAGAGAGGAGCAGAGAGGCGCAGAGGAGCAGAGAGGCGCAGAGAGGAGCAGGAGGTGCAGAGAGGTGCAGAGAGGAGCAGGAGGCGCAGAGAGGAGCGAGAGGCAACTCCAACCTGTTAAACACATTGACCAGGAGACGTGTGAGCTGTGATATGATCCAGTCCTCTAAGGAGATGTTCTGTTCAGTACATCATGTTGATTAATACAACAGCACTATTTTAGCTGCTCACACACACACACACACACACACACACACACACACACACACACACACACACACACACACACACACACGCACGCACGCAGCACGCACGCACACACACACACACACACACACACACACAAACACAGGAAATGACTGCTGGGATGAGCAGGAAATGACACAACCAGACACATAAGAAACATGACAGGCCGACAAAGACACATCACAGTTCACACACAGGCCTACAAGGGTAGAATGTAACCACACAGGCCTACAAGGGTAGAATGTAACCACACAGGCCTACAAGGGTAGAATGTAACCACACAGGCCTACAAGGGTAGAATGTAACCACACAGGCCTACAAGGGTAGAATGTAACCACACAGGCCTACAAGGGTAGAATGTAACCACACAGGCCTACAAGGGTAGAATGTAACCACACAGGCCTACAAGGGTAGAATGTAACCACACAGGCCTACAAGGGTAGAATGTAACCACACAGGCCTACAAGGGTAGAATGTAACCACACAGACCTACAAGGGTAGAATGTAACCACACAGGCCTACAAGGGTAGAATGTAACCACACAGGTCTACAAGGGTAGAATGTAACCACACAGGCCTACAAGGGTAGAATGTAACCACACAGACCTACAAGGGTAGAATGTAACCACACAGGCCTACAAGGGTAGAATGTAACCACACAGGCCTACAAGGGTAGAATGTAACCACACAGGCCTACAAGGGTAGAATGTAACCACACAGGCCTACAAGGGTAGAATGTAACCACACAGGCCTACAAGGGTAGAATGTAACCACACAGGCCTACAAGGGTAGAATGTAACCACACAGGCCTACAAGGGTAGAATGTAACCACACAGGCCTACAAGGGTAGAATGTAACCACACAGGCCTACAGGGTAGAATGTAACCACACAGGCCTACAGGGGTAGAATGTAACCACACAGGCCTACAAGGGTAGAATGTAACCACACAGGCCTACAAGGGTAGAATGTAACCACACAGACCTACAAGGGTAGAATGTAACCACACAGGCCTACAAGGGTAGAATGTAACCACACAGACCTACAAGGGTAGAATGTAACCACACAGGCCTACAAGGGTAGAATGTAACCACACAGACCTACAAGGGTAGAATGTAACCACACAGGCCTACAAGGGTAGAATGTAACCACACAGGCCTACACGGGTAGAATGTAACCACACAGACCTACAAGGGTAGAATGTAACCACACAGGCCTACAAGGGTAGAATGTAACCACACAGGCCTACAAGGGTAGAATGTAACCACACAGACCTACAAGGGTAGAATGTAACCACACAGGCCTACAAGGGTAGAATGTAACCACACAGGCCTACAAGGGTAGAATGTAACCACACAGGCCTACAAGGGTAGAATGTAACCACACAGGCCTACAAGGGTAGAATGTAACCACACAGGCCTACAAGGGTAGAATGTAACCACACAGGCCTACAAGGGTAGAATGTAACCACACATAAATAGATCCAGAAGGCATTGGTTTCCTCGGTGAATTAGGGTAAGTGTACGTACTAGGGTACACATATTAGACTAAGTGTATGTATTAGGGTACACGTTTTAGGGTACACATTCTAGACTAAGTGTACGTATTAGGGTACACGTTTTAGGGTACACGTTTTAGGGTAAGTGTACGTATTAGGGTACAGGGTGGCAGCAGGGTAGCCTAGAGGTTAGAGCGTTGGACTAGTAAGCGAAAGGTTGCAAGTTCAAATCCCCGAGCTGACAAGGTACAAATCTGTCGTTCTGCCCCTGAACAGGCAGTTAACCCACTGTTCCTAGGCCGTCATTGTAAATAAGAATTTGCTCTTAACTGACTGGCCTAGTAAAAAATTAGGGTACATGTTTTAGGATAAGTGTACGTTTTAAAACCACCAAAATCTGTCACAAAAAGTTTCTATAAAATTAAAAATACATTTTTCATGTAAAGTTTTATGACTTTACTTTAATAAGACAGTAAAATATTTGGTAAAATATGTGAAACGTCCATCCTAAAAGTGTCACTCATAACAGTGGGGTTGTCCAATCGTATCCACAGAGATCAATACGGAAGTAGGCTTTCGTTCTTGTCAACCAGTACTTGTACATACATGATTCAACTCAACAACTAATCATAGATTTCAATCAAAACATGATTAGTTGAATCAGGTGTGTTATTTGTTGGTCTATAAATGATAAATATCCCTCCGTGGATAAGAAGCCACTCATAAAGACCATAACATAACGACTTTCAAATTCATTATCCCCAAAGCTGATTCACATTTGCTTGTTCTGCTGCTATTGTTGTTAATTAGTTCAACTCGTCTTCCTAAAGTCCCTCTGAAGACAGTTTCAACTGTCCCTCTGAAGACAGTTTCAACTGTCCCTCTGAAGACAGTTTCAACGTTCCCTCTGAAGACAGTTTCAACTGTCCCTCTGAAGACAGTTTCAACGTTCCCTCTGAAGACAGTTTCAACTGTCCCTCTGAAGACAGTTTCAACTGTCCCTCTGAAGACAGTTTCAACTGTCACTCTGAAGACAGTTTCAACGTTCCCTCTGAAGACAGTTTCAACGTTCCCTCTGAAGACAGTTTCAACTGTCCCTCTGAAGACAGTTTCAACGCTCCCTCTGAAGACAGTTTCAACGTTCCCTCTGAAGACAGTTTCAACTGTCCCTCTGAAGACAGTTTCAACTGTCCCTCTGAAGACAGTTTCAACACTCCCTCTGAAGACAGTTTCAACGTTCCCTCTGAAGACAGTTTCAACGCTCCCTCTGAAGACAGTTTCAACGCTCCCTCTGAAGACAGTTTCAACGCTCCCTCTGAAGACAGTTTCAACTGTCCCTCTGAAGACAGTTTCAACGTTCCCTCTGAAGACAGTTTCAACGTTCCCTCTGAAGACAGTTTCAACGCTCCCTCTGAAGACAGTTTCAACGTTCCCTCTGAAGACAGATTCAACGCTCCCTCTGAAGACAGTTTCAACGTTCCCTCTGAAGACAGTTTCAACGTTCCCTCTGAAGACAGTTTCAACTGTCCCTCTGAAGACAGTTTCAACTCTCCCTCTGAAGACAGTTTCAACGTTCCCTCTGAAGACAGTTTCAACGTTCCCTCTGAAGACAGTTTCAACTGTCCCTCTGAAGACAGTTTCAACTGTCCCTCTGAAGACAGTTTCAACTGTCACTCTGAAGACAGTTCCAACGCTCCCTCTGAAGACAGTTTCAACGTTCCCTCTGAAGACAGTTTCAACTGTCCCTCTGAAGACAGTTTCAACGCTCCCTCTGAAGACAGTTTCAACGTTCCCTCTGAAGACAGTTTCAACTGTCCCTCTGAAGACAGTTTCAACGTTCCCTCTGAAGACAGTTTCAACGTTCCCTCTGAAGACAGTTTCAACTGTCCCTCTGAAGACAGTTTCAACGCTCCCTCTGAAGACAGTTTCAACTGTCCCTCTGAAGACAGTTTCAACTGTCACTCTGAAGACAGTTTCAACGTTCCCTCTGAAGACAGCTTCAACGTTCCCTCTGAAGACAGTTTCAACGTTCCCTCTGAAGACAGTTTCAACTGTCCCTCTGAAGACAGTTTCAACGCTCCCTCTGAAGACAGTTTCAACTGTCCCTCTGAAGACAGTTTCAACGTTCCCTCTGAAGACAGTTTCAACGTTCCCTCTGAAGACAGTTTCAACGTTCCCTCTGAAGACAGTTTCAACGTTCCCTCTGAAGACAGTTTCAACGCTCCCTCTGAAGACAGTTTCAACACTCCCTCTGAAGACAGTTTCAACGCTCCCTCTGAAGACAGTTTCAACGTTCCCTCTGAAGACAGTTTCAACGTTCCCTCTGAAGACAGTTTCAACACTCCCTCTGAAGACAGTTTCAACGTTCCCTCTGAAGACAGTTTCAACGCTCCCTCTGAAGACAGTTTCAACGTTCCCTCTGAAGACAGTTTCAACGCTCCCTCTGA
The DNA here is from genome assembly GCF_036934945.1 of Oncorhynchus masou masou. Classification (NCBI taxonomy): domain Eukaryota; kingdom Metazoa; phylum Chordata; class Actinopteri; order Salmoniformes; family Salmonidae; genus Oncorhynchus; species Oncorhynchus masou. Next base: position 85,105,320 of record NC_088220.1, on the reverse strand, counting down.
AGACAGTTTCAACACTCCCTCTGAAGACAGTTTCAACGCTCCCTCTGAAGACAGTTTCAACTGCCCCTCTGAAGACAGTTTCAACTGTCCCTCTGAAGACAGTTTCAACTGCCCCTCTGAAGACAGTTTCAACTGTCCCTCTGAAGACAGTTTCAACTGCCCCTCTGAAGACAGTTTCAACGTTCCCTCTGAAGACAGTTTCAACTGTCCCTCTGAAGACAGTTTCAACTGTCCCTCTGAAGACAGTTTCAACACTCCCTCTGAAGACAGTTTCAACGTTCCCTCTGAAGACAGTTTCAACGCTCCCTCTGAAGACAGTTTCAACTGTCCCTCTGAAGACAGTTTCAACGCTCCCTCTGAAGACAGTTTCAACTGTCCCTCTGAAGACAGTTTCAACGCTCCTCTGAAGACAGTTTCAACTGTCCCTCTGAAGACAGTTTCAACTGTCCCTCTGAAGACAGTTTCAACTGTCACTCTGAAGACAGTTTCAACGTTCCCTCTGAAGACAGTTTCAACTCTCCCTCTGAAGACAGTTTCAACGTTCCCTCTGAAGACAGTTTCAACGCTCCCTCTGAAGACAGTTTCAACGTTCCCTCTGAAGACAGTTTCAACTGTCCCTCTGAAGACAGTTTCAACTGTCCCTCTGAAGACAGTTTCAACTGTCCCTCTGAAGACAGTTTCAACGTTCCCTCTGAAGACAGTTTCAACGCTCCCTCTGAAGACAGTTTCAACGTTCCCTCTGAAGACAGTTTCAACGTTCCTCTGAAGACAGTTTCAACACTCCCTCTGAAGACAGTTTCAACGCTCCTCTGAAGACAGTTTCAACGTTCCCTCTGAAGACAGTTTCAACGCTCCCTCTGAAGACAGTTTCAACGCTCCCTCTGAAGACAGTTTCAACGTTCCCTCTGAAGACAGTTTCAACGTTCCCTCTGAAGACAGTTTCAACGCTCCCTCTGAAGACAGTTTCAACGTTCCCTCTGAAGACAGTTTCAACTGTCCCTCTGAAGACAGTTTCAACTGTCACTCTGAAGACAGTTTCAACGTTCCCTCTGAAGACAGCTTCAACGTTCCCTCTGAAGACAGTTTCAACGTTCCCTCTGAAGACAGTTTCAACTGTCCCTCTGAAGACAGTTTCAACGCTCCCTCTGAAGACAGTTTCAACTGTCCCTCTGAAGACAGTTTCAACGTTCCCTCTGAAGACAGTTTCAACGTTCCCTCTGAAGACAGTTTCAACGTTCCCTCTGAAGACAGTTTCAACGTTCCCTCTGAAGACAGTTTCAACGCTCCCTCTGAAGACAGTTTCAACACTCCCTCTGAAGACAGTTTCAACGCTCCCTCTGAAGACAGTTTCAACGTTCCCTCTGAAGACAGTTTCAACGTTCCCTCTGAAGACAGTTTCAACGTTCCCTCTGAAGACAGTTTCAACGCTCCCTCTGAAGACAGTTTCAACGCTCCCTCTGAAGACAGTTTCAACGCTCCCTCTGAAGACAGTTTCAACGTTCCCTCTGAAGACAGTTTCAACTGTCCCTCTGAAGACAGTTTCAACTGCCCCTCTGAAGACAGTTTCAACTGTCCCTCTGAAGACAGTTTCAACTGCCCCTCTGAAGACAGTTTCAACTGTCCCTCTGAAGACAGTTTCAACTGCCCCTCTGAAGACAGTTTCAACGTTCCCTCTGAAGACAGTTTCAACTGTCCCTCTGAAGACAGTTTCAACTGTCCCTCTGAAGACAGTTTCAACACTCCCTCTGAAGACAGTTTCAACGTTCCCTCTGAAGACAGTTTCAACGCTCCCTCTGAAGACAGTTTCAACTGTCCCTCTGAAGACAGTTTCAACGCTCCCTCTGAAGACAGTTTCAACTGTCCCTCTGAAGACAGTTTCAACGCTCCCTCTGAAGACAGTTTCAACTGTCCCTCTGAAGACAGTTTCAACTGTCCCTCTGAAGACAGTTTCAACTGTCACTCTGAAGACAGTTTCAACGTTCCCTCTGAAGACAGTTTCAACGCTCCCTCTGAAGACAGTTTCAACGTTCCCTCTGAAGACAGTTTCAACGCTCCCTCTGAAGACAGTTTCAACGTTCCCTCTGAAGACAGTTTCAACGCTCCCTCTGAAGACAGTTTCAACTGTCCCTCTGAAGACAGTTTCAACGCTCCCTCTGAAGACAGTTTCAACGCTCCCTCTGAAGACAGTTTCAACGTTCCCTCTGAAGACAGTTTCAACGCTCCCTCTGAAGACAGTTTCAACGTTCCCTCTGAAGACAGTTTCAACTGTCCCTCTGAAGACAGTTTCAACTGTCCCTCTGAAGACAGTTTCAACTGTCCCTCTGAAGACAGTTTCAACGTTCCCTCTGAAGACAGTTTCAACGCTCCCTCTGAAGACAGTTTCAACGCTCCCTCTGAAGACAGTTTCAACGCTCCCTCTGAAGACAGTTTCAACGTTCCCTCTGAAGACAGTTTCAACGTTCCCTCTGAAGACAGTTTCAACGCTCCCTCTGAAGACAGTTTCAACGTTCCCTCTGAAGACAGATTCAACGCTCCCTCTGAAGACAGTTTCAACGTTCCCTCTGAAGACAGTTTCAACGTTCCCTCTGAAGACAGTTTCAACTGTCCCTCTGAAGACAGTTTCAACTCTCCCTCTGAAGACAGTTTCAACGTTCCCTCTGAAGACAGTTTCAACGTTCCCTCTGAAGACAGTTTCAACTGTCCCTCTGAAGACAGTTTCAACTGTCCCTCTGAAGACAGTTTCAACTGTCACTCTGAAGACAGTTTCAACGCTCCCTCTGAAGACAGTTTCAACGTTCCCTCTGAAGACAGTTTCAACGTTCCCTCTGAAGACAGTTTCAACGTTCCCTCTGAAGACAGTTTCAACTGTCCCTCTGAAGACAGTTTCAACGTTCCCTCTGAAGACAGTTTCAACTGTCCCTCTGAAGACAGTTTCAACTGTCACTCTGAAGACAGTTTCAACGTTCCCTCTGAAGACAGCTTCAACGTTCCCTCTGAAGACAGTTTCAACGTTCCCTCTGAAGACAGTTTCAACGCTCCTTCTGAAGACAGTTTCAACTGTCCCTCTGAAGACAGTTTCAACGCTCCCTCTGAAGACAGTTTCAACTGTCCCTCTGAAGACAGTTTCAACGCTCCCTCTGAAGACAGTTTCAACGCTCCCTCTGAAGACAGTTTCAACGTTCCCTCTGAAGACAGTTTCAACGCTCCCTCTGAAGACAGTTTCAACGTTCCCTCTGAAGACAGTTTCAACTGTCCCTCTGAAGACAGTTTCAACTGTCCCTCTGAAGACAGTTTCAACTGTCCCTCTGAAGACAGTTTCAACGTTCCCTCTGAAGACAGTTTCAACGCTCCCTCTGAAGACAGTTTCAACGTTCCCTCTGAAGACAGTTTCAACGTTCCCTCTGAAGACAGTTTCAACACTCCCTCTGAAGACAGTTTCAACGCTCCCTCTGAAGACAGTTTCAACGTTCCCTCTGAAGACAGTTTCAACGCTCCCTCTGAAGACAGTTTCAACGCTCCCTCTGAAGACAGTTTCAACGTTCCCTCTGAAGACAGTTTCAACGCTCCCTCTGAAGACAGTTTCAACTGTCCCTCTGAAGACAGTTTCAACGTTCCCTCTGAAGACAGTTTCAACGTTCCCTCTGAAGACAGTTTCAACACTCCCTCTGAAGACAGTTTCAACGTTCCCTCTGAAGACAGTTTCAACTGTCCCTCTGAAGACAGTTTCAACGTTCCCTCTGAAGACAGTTTCAACTGTCCCTCTGAAGACAGTTTCAACGCTCCCTCTGAAGACAGTTTCAACGTTCCCTCTGAAGACAGTTTCAACGTTCCGTCTGAAGACAGTTTCAACGTTCCCTCTGAAGACAGTTTCAACGCTCCCTCTGAAGACAGTTTCAACGCTCCCTCTGAAGACAGTTTCAACTGTCCCTCTGAAGACAGTTTCAACATTCCCTCTGAAGACAGTTTCAACGTTCCCTCTGAAGACAGTTTCAACGCTCCCTCTGAAGACAGTTTCAACGCTCCCTCTGAAGAGAGTTTCAACGTTCCCTCTGAAGACAGTTTCAACTGTCCCTCTGAAGACAGTTTCAACTGTCCCTCTGAAGACAGTTTCAACGTTCACTCTGAAGACAGTTTCAACTGTCCCTCTGAAGACAGTTTCAACGTTCCCTCTGAAGACAGTTTCAACTGTCCCTCTGAAGACAGTTTCAACGTTCCCTCTGAAGACAGTTTCAACGTTCCCTCTGAAGACAGTTTCAACTGTCCCTCTGAAGACAGTTTCAACGTTCCCTCTGAAGACAGTTTCAACGTTCCCTCTGAAGACAGTTTCAACGTTCCCTCTGAAGACAGTTTCAACTGTCCCTCTGAAGACAGTTTCAACGTTCCCTCTGAAGACAGTTTTAACTCTCCCTCTCTATTGTCGTATTACAAAGATACAGGTGTAAACCAAAAACAGAATCAGCTGGATAAATGAAGGACAACAATAGGACAATGCCTCCATCCAAAAGTTCAAGAGTAGTCGTCCAATAGGCATCTTCTTGTCCCTCAACCCTGATTTAATTGTTCTCTCTTTGCGTCAATGACTACCTGTCCACAACTTGGAGAGAGTACAGAGGTTTATAATTGTTTCTTATCTTGGTAAAGGCTCCATGGCGAGATGCAGAATTTGCATAACTGTAGTTTTGTGTTTGAATCAACTTAAATCTGAAATAAATTAAAAATGTTAATTGAATGTTAGAGATATCAACACACTATTCCCATGTCTTTCAATGCACACCGGGGCTTAAAAGGAGCACACCGGGGCTTAAAAGGAGCACAACGGGGCTTAACAAGAGCACAACGGGGCTTAACAAGAGCACACCGGGGCTTAACAGGAGCACAACGGGGCTTAACAAGAGCACAACGGGGCTTAACAAGAGCACAACGGGGCTTAACAAGAGCACAACGGGGCTTAACAAGAGCACACCGTGGCTTAACAAGAGCACACCTGGGCTTAACAAGAGCACAACGGGGCTTAACAAGAGCACACCGGGGCTTAACAGGAGCACAACGGGGCTTAACAAGAGCACAACGGGGCTTAACAAGAGCACAACGGGGCTTAACAAGAGCACACCGGGGCTTAACAAGAGCACACCGGGGCTTAACAAGAGCACACCGGGGCTTAACAAGAGCACACCGGGGCTTAACAAGAGCACACTTGGGCTTAACAAGAGCACACCGGGGCTTAACAAGAGCACACCGGGGCTTAATTGAAACAACAGTGATTTACTGTCTACTCATAAAATATTTGTAAACCAATGGTTTGAGATATAAATATATACTATAGACTACAATACTATGCAAGTTAATATTGATCATATTAAACAATATTACTTGATTATAATTTACATCCTGTGTAGAGGGAGTTTTTTTTGTGCTATCAACCCTTTAAACCCACATGGGATAAATGCCACATTTACAAAAATGCAATCTATGTATAACACTGCAAGGTTCATAAAACAGTAAAATAAGGCTAAATGCATTTTAAAATGTAAGCTGTGAATGCCTGAAATCTATCATTTTGTTGTAGTTCACCAAGTTATGTGGCTACTGTGTGACGGTGACATGCAGCCACGACCGCTAGCATGAAAACCCCCATCTTTTGAATTGGCAAAGAAATAGTCATTAAAGCCCATATGCTATCATGTGTATACAGTATCAGTCAGAAGTTTGGACACACCTACTAATTTCAGGGTTTTTCTTTATTTAAAAAAAAAACTATTTTCTACATTGTAGAATAATAGTGAAGACATCAAAACTATGAAACATCACATATGGAATCATGTAGTAACCAAAGTGTTAAACAAATTAAAATATATTTTATATTTGAGATTCTTCAAAGTAGCCATCTTTTGGCTTGATGACAGCTTTGCACACTCTTGGCATTCTCTCAACCAGCTTCATGAGGTAGTTACCTGGAATGCATTTCAATTAACAGGTGTGCCTTGTTAAAAGTTCATTTGTGGAACTTATTTCCTTCTTAATGCGTTTGAGCCAATCAGTTGTGTTGTGACTAGGTTGGGGTGGTATACAGAAGATGGTCTATTTGGTAAAAGACCAAAGTCCATATTATGGCAAGAACAGCTCAAATAAGCAAAGAGAAACAACAGTCCATCATTACTTTAAGGCAAGAAGGTCAATCAATCCAGATAATTTAAAGAACTTCAAGTGCAGTCGCAAAAACCATCAAGCACTATGATGAAACTGTCTCTCATGAGGACCGCCACAGGAAAGGAAGACCCATGGTTATCTCTGCTGCAGAGGATAAGTTCATTACAGTTACCTGCCCCTCAGAAATTGCGGAGTTCAAGTAACAGACACATCTCTACATCAACTGTTAAGAGGAGACTACGTGAATCAAGCCTTCATGGTCGAATTGCTTCAAAGAAACCACTACTAAAGGACACCAATAATAAGAAGAGACTTGCTTGGGCGAAGAAATATGAGCAATGGACTTCAGATTGGTGGAAATCTGTCCTTTGGTCTGATGAATGCAAATTTGAAATTTTTGCGTAGGCAAACGAATGATCTCCGCATGTGTGGTTCCCACCGTGAAGCATGGAGGAGGAGATGTGATGGTGTAGGGGTGCTTTGCTGGTGACACTATCTGTGATTTATTTAGAATTCAAGGCACACTTAACCAGCATGGCAACCACAACATTCTGAAAGACTGTTGGAAAAGAATTCCAGGTGAAGCTGATTGAGAGAATTCCAAGAGTGTGCAAAGCTGTCATCAAAGCAAAGGGGGCTACTTTGAAGAATATAAAATATATGTTGATTTTTTTAACACTTTTTTGGTTACTACATGATTCCATATGTGTTATTTCATAGTTTTGATGTCTTCACTATTATTCTACAATGTAGAAAATAGTTTTAAAAATAATAATAAGAAAAACCCTTGAATGAGTAGGTGTCCAAACTTTAGACTGGTACTGTACATCATTACATTCATATCTTAAATGTACATATGTGATCATACTTTATCTGAGAAGGTACAACAAAAATATCAGAAAATGTATTTATCTGATGGTTGCCTCAACATCAAGAGTTTTTGTTCGGCTTTGAAATTGGCCACTTGTGGGAACTTAACACATAACTGTATAACTGTCAATAACTTAAAACATGTGATTGGCTTAGAATACAAACTGTTATGGATATAACAACCAGATGAATTGGTTTGAATCCACAGATTCAAATGTTCCTTCGGGATCTACAAGAGCAGATCGTCAGAGAGTGGAGGGTAGCCGAGTCTGACTACTGGGATGGACTGACTGACTGACTGACTGACTGACTAACTGACTGACTGGCTGGCTGGCTGGCTGACTGACTGGCTGGCTGACTGGCTGACTGGCTGGCTGGCTGGCTGACTGGCTGGCTGACTGGCTGACTGGCTGGCTGGCTGACTGGCTGACTGGCTGACTGGCTGGCTGACTGACTGACTGGCTGGCTGGCGGACTGACTGGCTGGCTGGCTGGCTGGCTGGCTGGCTGGCTGACTGGCTGACTGGCTGGCTGACCAATGACAGCCTAAATGCATAGAAAGAAAAGATGACAGATAGAGAGAGGGAGCATCAGAAAGGATGACAGAGAGAGAGAGAGAGGGAGCATCAGAAAGGATGATAGAAAGAAAGGATGACAGAAAGAGAGGATGACAGAGAGAGAGAGGGAGCAGCAGAAAGGATGATAGAGAGAGAGGGAGCATCAGAAAGGATGACAGAGAGAGAGAGAGAGAGAGAGAGAGAGAGAGAGAGAGAGAGAGAGAGAGAGGGAGGGAGCATCAGAAAGGATGACAGAGAGAGATAGGGATCATCAGAAAGGATGACAGAGAGAGAGGGAGCATCAGAAAGGATGACAGAGAGAGAGAGAGGGAGCAGCAGAAAGGATGACAGCAAGAAAGGATGACAGAAAGAGAGGATGACAGAGAGAGAGAGAGGGAGCAGCAGAAAGGATGACAGCCCATAGAGCCAGCCAGCAGATAAGACCTACAGAGATAAGAAAGGGGTCAGGGGTCAGAGTTATACAACCTTCACCCGCTCTGGCCTCATCATCACAGACCACACACTATGACCTTTGACCTGACCTCTGATAACCCTGCCGGCCGCTTCCTGACTCTCAACCAACTGTCTGAGAGAGGAATGTTCTTTCTTGGTAGAAGTGGGATGTAGCCTAGCAACCAATCTAACTCCCCCCCTTCACTGATACAGCCTCTCTTTTAACTCCTGATAGAGCCGATTGGGCTGACATGATGACAGTAGTCAGGGCAGGCGTAATTACTTCATGACCAAACACTGAGTCATGCTAGGAGCATAATGTACTCTGAGTAAATACACAAAAACATGGAAATGATGCCTTTGAGGAGTGCAGTATTATAAAAATAGTCCCTTCAGGAATAATTTGCTTTCGTCTGATTCTGAATGTGCCTAGTGTAAGACTACAGGCGCCTCCAGTGACGTAAAAACAAGCAACAACGACCCACTTATAACAACCCACACGCAACCGTGCATGTTAAACACACATAATTAGCATGTCCTCTGGGGTGAGAAAGGGCACGGAGACAAACAGAGCTAATGTAAATAATGAGCGAGCTGAGGGTGAGCCTTCGTGCAGCGTGCCTCCACATGGCCGTGATAAAGGATAGAGCGTGGGAGACGCGCATTCCGCGACTCCGTTTCGGCTTCCTGTCCCTCTCACCCACTAAATTAATTTCACAGATGACCAAAAAAAAAACCATCCTGAAATGCAAGATGTGGAAGTGTTTTATTTTTCGTCTTGAAACTATAAAGATGAACTGTGCACACATAGGCTATAATCAGAGAATACAATATGTGAACTGACATGCTACTGGAGCATTTTTACAGACTGGTAACAAAAGCATCACTTGTAAAACTTGGAAAAGGTCTAGGTTAGCATACCGTGTTGCACGACACTGACATGTATGAAGTGGCATGATGGCTGTTTGATCTTCACGGGCTGTTAATCATAGTCTATCGAATAAAACAGGCCTGCGATTGAAGCAAAACAAAACAAATATATAACAGTATGCCTATATAAACCATTACCAATTAGAAAGAACTGTAAAAGGTATGACTATAGCCTATGCCTTTTAATTAATGGGAATAATCCATATGCTGTGGTAGCATGTGCGCACCGTGGCGGTACTCATGAATGAGAAATAACCCGCTGCTGAATGACTGAGCACCGACTCGACCCGTGAAAGAACCGATCCCGAAATCCGCGTCAACGAATGACCGTTATTAACAGAGGCTCTATTCGCGGGGCCAGGACACAGACAGACCCTGGTGATTGTCAATGACTGCTGGAGACCAAAATGTTGTTATGGTCAGTGACCAGAGAGAGACCTTTACCCCTCGACAGACCGACCCCTCGGTCCGCAAAAATAGATTCAGGGAAAAGTCCTTTACCGCGACCCACACTCCCGAGTCGGTAATGTCTTGAGGCTTCTCTGAGGAAGCGCATCAATCACTGAGGTGTACTCAGAACGGGATCAATCGAGTCTGTTATACCACAGGCTACCCGCGTGTTGAAATAATGTTTTGTTTTTTACATGGATGCGTTTCAGCACCAGGCGCGTTGGCGAGTCGACTGGACATACGGCTATCCTTCAGCACCTGGACCGAACACAGTGAGGGCTGAGCCGAGCTGCCTATCTCGTTGCTACCTGACCTCACTAAAAGCACGACGCAAACATTTTCATAGCCTAGGACATAATATTATATGTGGAACGTAGCCTAGGTTACAGGTTGGCGGTTATAAAGGTAACTGGTAGGCTAGAATGTGCGCTAAATTGCTTCCAGCGACATCCAAACAGTCGGAAGTCACAAAATGGAAAACAAGAACGCAGCAGCGCTCACCTCGATGTCCGACTCACTGCATGGAGCTACGCTGATGTCTGGGAGCCAATCCTTGCTCTGTTGTTTGTTGTTATAGCTGTTGTTGTTGTTCTCCAATCAAGTCCAATAATATGTAATAATTGTCTTCATATCATTATTCTCGAGGAGCGGTTAGACAGAGATAGGAGACTAGCGGCCGCGTCGTTACATTTTCTCTATATCCATTCTAAAGCACGCTGCACTGTAGGATCCACGGTCTCCCATTCCGGGGCTGTCGACCCTTAAAGGAGCCGCCCACGGTTCCCGCTTGCCAAAACCAGTTCACTTTGCCATAGGTATAAACGTTGAGTGGGTTTTTTTGTGAGCCAGAGGGAAGTCCATTGTGTGTAATCCCACCAGTCTCCCTCTTTTTCTCCCTCTCTCACTCAGATTTGTCCTATTAAAAAAATAATATATACAGTACCAGTTAAAAGTTTGGATGCAATTTTTCAAGGGTTTTTTCTTTACTTTTACTATTTTCTACATTGTAGAATAATAGTGAAGACATCAAAACTATGAAATAACACATATGGAATCATGTAGTAACCAATAAAAACTGTTAAACAAATCCAAATATATTTTAGATTCTTTAAAGTAGCCACCCTTTGCCTTGTTAACAGCTCTGCACACTCTTGGAATTCACTTGGAATGCTTTTCCAACAGTCTTGAAGGAGTTCCCACATATGCTGAGCACTTGTTGGCTGTCTTTCCTTCACTCTGCGGTCCAACTCATCCCAAACCATCACAATTGGGTTGAGGTTGGGTGATTGTGGAGACCAGGTCATCTGATGCAGCACTCCATCACTCTCCGTCTTGGTCAAATTGCCCTTACACATCCTGGAGGTGTGTTGGGTCATTGTCCTGTTGAAAAACAAATGATAGTCCCACTAAGCGCAAATCAGATGGGACGGTGTATCGCTGCAGAATGCTGTGGTAGCCATGCTGTTTTAGTGTGCCTTGAATTCTAAATAAATCACAGTGTCACGATCAAAGCACCCCTACACCATCACAACACCTCCTCCGTGCTTCACATTTTTTTTACCGTTATTTAACTAAGCAAGTCAGTTAAGAATCAATTATTATTTACAATGATGGCCTACCCCGGCCAAACCTGGACGACGCTTGGCCAATTGTGTGCCGCCCTATGGGA
>NC_088220.1:85039245-85086745 GCF_036934945.1 Oncorhynchus masou masou | reverse complement strand
GTTAGCAGATGTTAATGGTCACTTACACATGGTTAGCAGATGTTAATGGTCACATACACATGGTTAGCAGATGTTAATGGTCACATACACAAGGTTAGCAGATGTTAATGGTCACATACACACGGTTAGCAGATGTTAATGGTCACATACACGCGGTTAGCAGATGTTAATGGTCACATACACACGGTTAGCAGATGTTAATGGTCACATACACGCGGTTAGCAGATGTTAATGCGAGTGTAGTGAAATGCTTGTGCTTCTAGTTCCCGACAGTTCAGTAATATCTAACAATTCCCCAACAACGACCCAATATACACACATCTAAAAAGGATGGAATAAGAATATTTACATAGAAACATATGGGATGAGCGATGTCCGAGCGGCATAGGCAAGATGCAGTAGACAATATAAAATACAGTATTTACATATGAGATGAGTAATGTATCCAAACCTCTGACTGGTACTGTACATTATACCGGATTTATGAAGACAAATATTACAAATCTTTATAACTGCACCATAATAGTGAATTATACTTGTCTGTGTTGAAGTTTTACCACATCGATCACACGAGGACCCAGACAGGATCATCTCTGATCTGACAGCGTGAGAGGGTTGTTCACCTCCCTGTCCATACAGGAATCTGAAGTACAGGGGGGGGGGGTGGTGTACCCTCTCATTCTCCCTAACACAGAGGCCTGGCGACTGCAAGATACCCCTTCCCGCTGTAGAGATGGAGGAGATGAGCGAGATTGAGAGAGCTGTGGAGGTGACTGAGACCGTCCACACCCACCCAGCCTTCCCCCTGTAGAGATGGGAGAGGTGAGCGAGATTGAGAGAGTTGTGGAGGTGACTGGGACTGTCCACACCCACCCAGCCTTCCCCCTGTAGAGATGGGAGAGATGAGCGAGATTGAGAGAGTTGTGGAGGTGACTGGGACCGTCCACACCCACTCAGCCTTCCCCCTGTAGAGATGGGAGAGGTGAGCGAGATTGAGAGAGTTGTGGAGGTGACTGGGACCGTCCACACCCACCCAGCCTTCCCCCTGTAGAGATGGGAGAGATGAGCGAGATTGAGAGAGTTGTGGAGGTGACTGGGACCGTCCACACCCACCCAGCCTTCCCCCTGTAGAGATGGGAGAGGTGAGCGAGATTGAGAGAGTTGTGGAGGTGACTGGGACTGTCCACACCCACCCAGCCTTCCCCTGTAGAGATGGGAGAGGTGAGCGAGATTGAGAGAGTTGTGGAGGTGACTGGGACCGTCCACACCCACCCAGCCTTCCCCCTGTAGAGATGGGAGAGGTGAGCGAGATTGAGAGAGTTGTGGAGGTGACTGGGACTGTCCACACCCACTCAGCCTTCCCCCTGTAGAGATGGGAGAGGTGAGCGAGATTGAGAGAGTTGTGGAGGTGACTGGGACCGTCCACACCCACCCAGCCTTCCCCCTGTAGAGATGGGAGAGGTGAGCGAGATTGAGAGAGTTGTGGAGGTGACTGGGACCGTCCACACCCACCCAGCCTTCCCCCTGTAGAGATGGGAGAGGTGAGCGAGATTGAGAGAGTTGTGGAGGTGACTGGGACCGTCCACACCCACTCAGCCTTCCCCCTGTAGAGATGGGAGAGGTGAGCGAGATTGAGAGAGTTGTGGAGGTGACTGGGACCGTCCACACCCACTCAGCCTTCCCCCTGTAGAGATGGGAGAGGTGAGCGAGATTGAGAGAGTTGTGGAGGTGACTGGGACCGTCCACACCCACCCAGCCTTCCCCCTGTAGAGATGGGAGAGGTGAACGAGATTGAGAGAGTTGTGGAGGTGACTGGGACCGTCCACACCCACCCAGCCTTCCCCCTGTAGAGATGGGAGAGGTGAGCGAGATTGAGAGAGTTGTGGAGGTGACTGGGACCGTCCACACCCACCCAGCCTTCCCCCTGTAGAGATGGGAAAGGTGAGCGAGATTGAGAGAGTTGTGGAGGTGACTGGGACCGTCCACACCCACCCAGCCTTCCCCCTGTAGAGATGGGAGAGGTGAGCGAGATTGAGAGAGTTGTGGAGGTGACTGGGACCGTCCACACCCACCCAGCCTTCCCCCTGTAGAGATGGGAGAGGTGAGCGAGATTGAGAGAGTTGTGGAGGTGAGACCTCTGTTTCTTCCTAGTGACCGAGAACAGAAAAGGACCAATGAACAGATCTTACTCAGGCTCCCACAATCCCTCAGCACCCATTTGTCTCACTGGAGTCATCAACTACATATTGATTAAAGCAGCTAATGTGTGTGTGTGTGTATGTGTGTGTGTGTGTGTGTGTGTGTGTGTATGTGTGTGTGTGTATGTGTGTGTGTATGTGTGTGTGTGTATTGTGAGTCAAATTCCACCTGATCACTCACAGAGCGAGTGATTAATTTGATGATGTCAGTATGGGGCTGGGACAGGAGGATCTGGGGCTGGGACAGGAGGAGACAACACACAGTGATCCAGACAGACAACACACAGTGATCCAGACAGACAACACACAGTGATCCAGACAGACAACACACAGTGATCCAGACAGACAACACACAGTGATCCAGACAGACAACACACAGTGATCCAGACAGACAACACACAGTGATCCAGACAGACAACACACAGTGATCCAGACAGACAACACACAGTGATCCAGACAGACAACGCACAGTGATCCAGACAGACAACGCACAGTGATCCAGACAGACAACACACAGTGATCCAGACAGACAACACACAGTGATCCAGACAGACAACACACAGTGATCCAGACAGACAACACCCAGTGATCCAGCCAGACAACACACAGTGATCCAGACAGACAACGCACAGTGATCCAGACAGACAACACACAGTGATACAGACAGACAACACACAGTGAACCAGACAGACAACACACAGTGATCCAGACAGACAACACACAGTGATCCAGACAGACAACACACAGTGATCCAGACAGACAACGCACAGTGATCCAGACAGACAACACACAGTGATCCAGACAGACAACACACAGTGATCCAGACAGACCAGGAGAGAAGGCTGAATGTGCAGCATCCAACCTCATCAAAAGAGACATCAACAACACTTGATCAACAGCATGTATTCCCATTCACTCCCACAATAATTAAACCATCAGAATCAAAAACATTTCACCGTGCTTCGTAGAGAAATAAGTGCCAGTGACAGTTATTGTATCCATTTTAATTGTGTTTGACACCAGGTACTCTTCAATAAACACTGCACGAGACTCAGTGTCTGACTGTAAATGATATGTTGTTTTTGCCATGAGGCCATGGATCCCAGTGATCGGTAGATTAGTGCAGCAATCTCCACTCTTAGACTCAGCTCCAATCCCCCACCAGCTCCAATCCCCCACCAGCTCCAATCCCCACCGGCTCCAATCCCCACCGGCTCCAATCCCCACCGGCTCCAATCCCCACCGGCTCCAATCCCCCACCGGCTCCAATCCCCACCGGCTCCAATCCCCACCGGCTCCAATCCCCACCGGCTCCAATCCCCACCGGCTCCAATCCCCACCGGCTCCAATCCCCACCGGCTCCATTCCCCACCGGCTCCAATCCCCACCGGCTCCAATCCCCACCGGCTCCAATCCCCACTGTTACCTCCTGTAACTGTCTCACCAAGGATTGTAAGGGGGCCGGGTGAAATGGGGGAAGACAGGCCACAGAGCGGGGTGGTGGTGGGGGGGCTCTAGACATCTGATTAGCTGGACAGGGGTTACATGTGTGGGCAACTCAGCCAGATGCTGTCAGAGCGAATCAGAACGCATCGGGAGCGTTCAGGCAGGAGCAACCTGACAGAGGTCTGTTTCCATGGCAACGGCCGGGGGAATCCGGTACGAAGAGACTGCATGCTGGGAAAGAGCGATAGAGAGAGAGGCGGGGTTGTTCTGGGTGAGAGGTACCGACAGTTCCCTAGGGAATGAGGAGGAGTGGTGAAATATGCCATCGAAAATTTCATGACCCCCCCCCCACACACACTCTCTTTGTACTAATGATCGCCTGAAAAAACATCTTGATTCTTCATTTTCTGAGCTGAGGTACTTAGCGACACAAAATAGAAAATCTGGAATGATGTTGAATCAGTGAATGAGATTTCCACAGCTACTAAGAAGTGAATGAAGAGGGAATTCCTCCCATATAGGACTTCTGGCCAGGGGAGCAGGGTCAATTCCATTTCAATTCCAGTCACTTCAGAAAGTTAACCAAATTCCAATTCCAAATGTTTTCCAATTCAAATTGGACTTTCAAGTGTACTTCCTGAATCGACTGGAATTGTAATGGAGTTGACCTTTAACCCTGCGGAGTAGTCTTTAAAACAGGGGTTTAAAGTAACTGTGAAAATCACGTTCTGTTAACTCATACCCAAATAATGTTGTTGACTCTTCCTATATTCGGATTTGTGGACAAACTATCAATTGGGGAAACAACACTTCCAAACCGCTTCAAACTTGTATCGCAAAAACAGTCCGTTTAAAAAAAAAAGCTTCCTATTTCCTCAGAGAATGATGTCATCATCCTGAGCCGAGGATGCACTTTTCTAGGTTTAGGACCTCAAATCGTAGCTTAAGGAGATCCCAAGTGGCGTAATAAAACAATCTTAAAATGATCTACATTGGTTTAGATACCTATAAAACACAAGACGTTTATTTGACTTGGTGAAAGTATGTTGTTGATCTAACTTGCTAACCACTTTGTTTTACCCCCCATGTGGTTTCTTCCTTCACAGACTCCCATGAAATGATGACCTCTTCCTAAATATTTGTTCACATGATATATTTTGTTTATGGTTTCCCTAGAAACAAGGGGTGGCTCAACGTACCCCACTCTCCACTACCATTTTTTTTTTTTGGGGTGGGGGGGAGTTAAACGATTGACCTTAAATTCGAATTAATTAATTAATTAATTATAGGTCTTATTTCATAGAAATACTGGACATCTTCTGATGTCAACACATTATTTATTATACATTATTATTATTTATTAAACATTATTATTATTTATTATACATTATTATTATTTATTATACATTATTATTATTTATTATACATTCTCATTATTTATTGTACATTATTATTATTTATTATACATTATTATTATTTATTATACATTATTATTATTTATTATACATTATCATTATTTATTGTACATTATTATTATTTATTAAACATTATTATTATTTATTATACATTATTATTATTTATTATATATTATCATTATTTATTATACATTATTATTATTTATTGTACATTATTATTATTTATTATACATTATTATTATTTATTATACATTATCATTATTTATTATATTTTATCATTATTTATTATACATTATTATTATCTATTGTACATTATTATTATTTATTGTACATTATTATTATTAGTTATTATACATTATTATTACTTATTATATATTATTATTATTTATTATACATTATTATTTATTATCCATTATTATTATTTATCATACATTATTATTATTTATTATCCATTATTATTATTTATTATACATTATCATTATTTATTATACATTATTATTATTTATTAAACATTATTATTATTTATTATACATTATTATTATTTATTATACATTATTATTATTTATTAAACATTATTATTATTTATTATACATTATTATTATTTATTTATGTTGTTATTTAACACATCGTTTGCAGTTTTGTGATTTCACCTGAACAGGTAACTTGTCATGTATTTTTCACCTGAACAGGTAACTTGTCATGTATTTTTCAGCAGTGCAGGTTGAATTGTGATTTCATCTGAACAGGCAACTGTCATGTATTTTTCAGCAGTGCAGGTTGAATTGTGATTTCACCTGAACACGTAACTTGTCATGTATTTTTCAGCAGTGCAGGTTGAATTGCAGGTCCAACCAATCTGATTCCACACTCTAAGACTGCTTCCATCACGTGGACTGGGATATGTTTCGTATTGCGTCAAACAACAACATTGATGAATACGCTGATTCGGTGAGCGAGTTCATTAGAACGTGTGTTGAAGATGTCATTCCCATAGCAATGATTAAAACATTCCCAAACCAGAAACCGTGGATTGATGGCAGCATTTGCGTGAAACTCAAAGCGCGAACCACTGCTTTTAATCAGGGCAAGGTGACCAGAAACATGACCGAATACAAACAGTGTAGCCATTCCCTCCGCAAGGCAATCAAACAAGCTAAGCGTCAGTATAGAGACAAAGTAGAATCGCAAGTCAACGGCTCAGACACAATAGGTATGTGGCAGGGTCTACAGTCAATCACGGATTACAAAAGAAAACCAGCCCAGTCACGGACCAGGATGCCTTGCTCCCAGGCAGACTAAATAACTTTTTTGCCCGCTTTGAGGACAATACAGTGCCACGGCCCGCAACCAAAACATGCAGACTCTCCTTCACTGCAGCCGAGGTGAGTAAAACATTGAAACGTGTTAACCCTCGCAAGGCTGCAGGCCCAGATGGCATCCCCAGTCGCAGCCTCAGAGCATGCGCAGACCAGGCTGGTGTGTTGACGGACATATTCAATCAATCCCTATCCCAGTCTGCTGTTCCCACATGCTTCAAGAGAGCCACCATTGTTCCTGTTCCCAAGAAAGCTAAGGTAACTGAGCTAAACGACTACCGCCCCGTAGCACTCACTTCCGTCATCATGAAGTGCTTTGAGAGACTAGTCAAGGACCATATCACCTCCACCCTACCTGACACCCAAGACCCACTCCAGTTTGCTTACCGCCCAAATAGGTCCACAGACGACACAATCTCAACCACACTGCACACTGCCCTAACCCATCTGGACAACAGGAATACCTATGTGAGAATGCTGTTCATCGACTACAGCTCAGCATTTAACACCATAGTGCCCTCCAAGCTCGTCATCAAGCTCGAGACCCTGGGTCTCGACCCCGCCCTGTGCAACTGGGTACTGAACTTCCTGACGGGCCGCCCCCAGGTGGTGAGGGTAGGTTACAACATCTCCACCCCGCTGATCCTCAACACTGGGGCCCCACAAGGGTGCGTTCTGAGCCCTCTCCTGTACTCCCTGTTCACCCACGACTGCGTGGCCATGCACGCCTCCAACTCAATCATCAAGTTTGCGGACGACACTACAGTGGTAGGCTTGATTACCAACAACGACGAGACGGCCTACAGGGAGGAGGTGAGGGCCCTTGGAGTGTGGTGTCAGGAAAATAACCTCACACTCAACGTCAACAAAACTAAGGAGATGATTGTGGACTTCAGGAAACAGCAGAGGGAACACCCCCCCTATCCACATCGATGGAACAGTAGTGGAGAGGGTAGTAAGTTTTAAGTTCCTCAGCGTACACATCACAGACAAACTGAATTGGTCCACCCACACAGACAGCATCGTGAAGAAGGCGCAGCAGCGCCTCTTCAACCTCAGGAGGCTGAAGAAATTCGGCTTGTTACCAAAAGCACTCACAAACTTCTACAGATGCACAATCGAGAGCATCCTGGCGGGCTGTATCACCGCCTGGGACGGCAACTGCTCCGCCCACAACCGTAAGGCTCTCCAGAGGGTAGTGAGGTCTGCATGACAGCAGGAGAGGACAGGAGACATGAGAGCACCACTATTCTTTACAGTATTTCTGTCTGAGCACGTCTATGGACAGAAACATTCCTTTATCAACACAAACACAAACAGACAGAGAATGAAAGAGACAGAAATAGAGAATGAAAGAGAGAAATAAGACAGAGAATGAAATAAAGACAGAGAGAAATAAGACAGAGAATGAAATAAAGACAGAGAGAAATAAGACAGAGAATGAAATAAAGACAGAGAGAAATAAGACAGAGAATGAAATAAAGACAGAGAGAAATAAGACAGAGAATGAAATAAAGACAGAGAGAAATAAGACAGAGAATGAAATAAAGACAGAGAGAAATAAGACAGAGAATGAAATAAAGACAGAGAGAAATAAAGACAGAGAAGGAAATAAAGACAGAGAGAAATGAGACAGAGAAATAGACAGACAGAAACACAGACACGCCCCTAAGTTGAGGATGAGAGAAGGAGAGCCAGCATGAGGCCAATAAATTATTCAGAGAACACATTCCCTCTATCGCCCTCTGCTGACAGCATGTTGTCGATGGATATCAAAGTGTAAGTGTCTGGATTTCAGCTCGTGGGGATGTTGTGTGTGTGGTCAGACCGCCTTGTTACGGTTTAACGAGCCAGTCGACCTCCAGGAAGACTCCTCATCACTACCCTCCAAGGGGACTCCTCGCATGAATAATGCAGCCCAATTGAGTCTCCCTCAGACAGAACTGAGATCTCCTGCAACCCCCTTCAGACTGTAGACAGGGACCTCTCATTCCAACACATCAACGGGTGGGTGCGTTTGATTGGTAGGGCTCCAGCAACCGACTGTAGACAGGGACCTCTCATTCCAACACGTCAACGGGTGGGTGCGTTTGATTGGTAGGGCTCCAGCAACCGACTGTAGACAGGGACCTCTCATTCCAACACATCAACGGGTGGGTGCGTTTGATTGGTAGGGCTCAAGCAACCGACTGTAGACAGGGACCTCTCATTCCAACACATCAACGGGTGGGTGCATTTGATTGGTAGGGCTCAAGCAACCGACTGTAGACAGGGACCTCTCATTCAAACACATCAACGGGTGGGTGCATTTGATTGGTAGGGCTCAAGCAACCGACTGTAGACAGGGACCTCTCATTCCAACACATCAACGGGTGGGTGCGTTTGATTGGTAGGGCTCCAGCAACCGACTGTAGACAGGGACCTCTCATTCCAACACATCAACGGGTGGGTGCGTTTGATTGGTAGGGCTCAAGCAACCGACTGTAGACAGGGACCTCTCATTCCAACACATCAACGGGTGGGTGCGTTTGATTGGTAGGGCTCAAGCAACAGACTGTAGACAGGGACCTCTCATTCCAACACATCAACGGGTGGGTGCGTTTGATTGGTAGGGCTCAAGCAACCGACTGTAGACAGGGACCTCTCATTCCAACACATCAACGGGTGGGTGCGTTTGATTGATAGGGCTCCAGCAACCGACTGTAGACAGGGACCTCTCATTCCAACACATCAACGGGTGGGTGCGTTTGATTGGTAGGGCTCAAGCAACCGACTGTAGACAGGGACCTCTCATTCCAACACATCAACGGGTGGGTGCGTTTGATTGATAGGGCTCCAGCAACCGACTGTAGACAGGGACCTCTCATTCCAACACGTCAACGGGTGGGTGCGTTTGATTGATAGGGCTCAAGCAACCGACTGTAGACAGGGACCTCTCATTCCAACACGTCAACGGGTGGGTGCGTTTGATTGGTAGGGCTCAAGCAACCGACTGTAGACAGGGACCTCTCATTCCAACACATCAACGGGTGGGTGCGTTTGATTGGTAGGGCTCACGCAACCGACTGTAGACCAAAGGCGAAGAGTGAATTGGGGTGAGGTGCATCTGCGACAGACGAAACGACAAGGCTCAGATCAACATGGCAGCGTTGCCGTTGTTTTATAAAAGTGTTTCTTTAGAATGTTGAGATAAACATTTTCCAACCCCCTCCAGACCACACAAACTGAAATCATGAAATAATAATAATAAACATTGTACAGTAAATCAGTGAGAGAGCATCAAACGGCACATTCATTTGGTATATATCCGTTGTATAGGCTACATGAATCCCTGCAAAGTTGGTTCCTGTTTCAGTCGTCTTTGGTCACGCTCGGATTGGTCGAAAAAACAACACCACCACAATGATTGGTTGACAATAGACCCTCCCACAACACAGGTGACGCCTGCAGGATGGAGTCGGTGAAGATAAACCACGCAGTCAAAACTTCATGACCTTTCGATCACGTGATTTTTGTAACGTTTGTGCAGTCGACATGTCGGCGCAAGCCTGAACCTTCTCATCCAAGAAATGATCCCCATTAGTCCGAACTACCTAAAGTGATCTAAATGCTCCCCATTAGTCCGAACTACCTAAAGTGATCTAAATGCTCCCCATTAGTCCGAACTACCTAAAGTGATCTAAATGCTCCCCATTAGTCCGAACTACCTAAAGTGATCTAAATGCTCCCCATTAGTCCAAACACCCTAAAGTGATCTAAATGCTCCCCATTAGTCCGAACACCCTAAAGTGACCTAAATGCTCCCCATTAGTCCGAACACCCTAAAGTGATCTAAATGCTCCCCATTAGTCCGAACCCCCTAAAGTGCTCTAAATGCTCCCCATTAGTCCGAACTACCTAAAGTGATCTAAATGCTCCCCATTAGTCCGAACTACCTAAAGTGATCTAAATGCTCCCCATTAGTCCAAACACCCTAAAGTGATCTAAATGCTCCCCATTAGTCCGAACACCCTAAAGTGATCTAAATGCTCCCCATTAGTCCGAACACCCTAAAGTGATCTAAATGCTTCCCATTAGTCCGAACACCCTAAAGTGCTCGAAATGCTCCCCATTAGTCCGAACACCCTAAAGTGATCTAAATGCTCCCCATTAGTCCGAACACCCTAAAGTGATCTAAATGCTCCCCATTAGTCCGAACACCCTAAAGTGATCTAAATGCTTCCCATTAGTCCGAACACCCTAAAGTGCTCGAAATGCTCCCCATTAGTCCGAACCCCCTAAAGTGCTCGAAATGCTCCCCATTAGTCCGAACACCCTAAAGTGATCTAAATGCTCCCCATTAGTCCGAACACCCTAAAGTGCTGAAGGGTGTGGTTGCACTTATCCAGTAACCATTCTTATCTTGTGGGCTTTTGCTGCGTTCAAGACAACTGGGAACTCTGAAAAAATGAGCTCCGACATGGGGAAAAAAATCTCTTTGAACGAACTGCTAACTCTGGCATCTTTCTAGAGCTCAGACTTTCTAGCCTGAAGCTCACTGACGTCATGATTTCACCTCGTTCCCAATTGTCTTGAACACACCAATAGTACCTGTGTGATGCAAATGATGACCTTTATCATGCAATAAAACACTATGACAAAACCAATTTTAAGTCCCATACTGTGCCATCATTCCCTGTAACATCAAGCATTTTGACTTAAATATGACCTTCTGAAACAAAATGGTGCATCAGACCTTTTTGACACCACCTGATGACATCACTCAGTGTGATGTCTTTATGAATCTGACACCACGTCATTTTGATAATGATCATTGTGACATCATATTGATCCAGCCATAGAATGAGGAATTAATGAATAGTAATGAGTAGAATCTCTATGATAGAATCTATAGAAATGGATTCTATTTCTTTTGTGACATCATTCCATCAGATTGTGACCAATCACCAGGTGACCAAAACACACAGGTAAATAAAT
Organism: Oncorhynchus masou masou; assembly: GCF_036934945.1. NCBI lineage: Eukaryota > Metazoa > Chordata > Actinopteri > Salmoniformes > Salmonidae > Oncorhynchus > Oncorhynchus masou. Next base: position 85,075,393 of record NC_088220.1, on the reverse strand, counting down.
GCCTAGAGTGTATTTAGAAGGATAGATAGAGGTGACAGTGATAAGGAGGGAGAAAAGATGTGACAGTGACATGGAGGGCAGCTGTAGTTAGTATATGGTCCAAACAGCAGGTAGTGAGATGTTGTCGGAAATATAGGAATCTTTCATCATAATCAACCACAAGAGATTCAGATTCAGATTCACATTCATGTGAACTACTGTAACAGAAATCATGACCTGTCTGTTGTCCTCTGTCCAAATCCATCAAGCTAGGAACCAAAGACCCCTCAACACAACCACAACCGACCACCCAACTAAGAAAACAACATGTTACGAAACAGATACACTTCAAGTTAAATCATATTGTCAATTCAATTAAATTCAGATATTTCTAGCAATTACAGGTGCTGTGATAATTATTCTCATTTTCCTCAACAAATGTACTCTCAATGAGGGAAATCTAAAAGCCAAGGATATTACTTAATCTTTAAAAAACATCTCTTAAATTGTCTCGTAATATTTAATCCCTTAACAAATATACATGCACTTTCACAGTATTCCCAACACCCTAACATAACCCCATCAAATGAAAACAAATGCCAATCAGTACTTCATTCATCAAAATGAATATCAGCACAGGAGATTACAGTTAATATCAGTATAGGAGATTACAGTTAATATCAGCATAGGAGATTACAGTTAATATCAGTATAGGAGATTACAGTTAATATCAGCATAGGAGATTACAGTTAATATCCGTATAGGAGATTACAGTTAATATCAGTATAGGAGATTACAGTTAATATCAGCATGGGAGATTACAGTTAATATCAGCATAGGATATTACAGTTAATATCAGTATAGGAGATTAGTTAATATCATTACAGATTACAGTTAATATCAGTATAGATTACAGTTAATATCAGCATGGGAGATTACAGTTAATATCAGTATAGGAGATTACAGCTAATATCATCATGGGAGAGTACAGTTAATGTCAGTATAGGAGATGCCAGTTAATATCAGCATAGAAGATTACAGTTAATATCAGCATATGAGATTACAGTTAATATCAGTATAGGAGATTATAGTTAATATCAGCATAGGAGATTACAGTTAATATCAGCATAGGAGATTACAGTTAATATCAGCATAGGAGATTACAGTTAATATCAGCATAGGAGATTACAGTTAATATCAGCATAGGAGATTACAGTTAATATCACCATAGGAGATTACAGTTAATATCAGCATAGGAGATTACAGTTAATATCAGCATAGGAGATTACAGTTAATATCAGCATAGGAGATTACAGTTAATATCAGCATAGGAGATTACAGTTAATATCAGTATAGGAGATTACAGTTAATATCAGCATAGGAGATTACAGTTAATATCAGCATAGGAGATTACAGTTAATATCGTGCTTCTACACCTGCATTGCTTGCTGTTTGGAGTTTTAGGCTGGGTTTCTGCACAGCACGCCTACCCCCTAGTGGTTAAAAACAGCAACTGCAGAAAATAAAGCTGTTCTTCCAGTCAAACCAACTCTGGAAAAAAACTCAGACTTGGAAAATAGCGTTGAGCGGTCACCCAACTTGGTATTCCAAGTTGGAAAATCTGGCATCTTTCTAGAACTTCAACTTTCTGACCTGAAGATCACTGACGTCATGAATTGACCTAGTCCCCCCACCCCCACACCAGTTGTCTTGAAGGTTTCACAGGTTGTCCCCGTTCTCATGAAAACGATGCAGGTGATCCGAGTACCTGAGAAACAGACAGAGGAGAGGACATTGAAAGATTAGAAGCAATCCCTAACTAATATCCCAAACACACCGTTGTTCCGTTAGCGGGATGAAACTCACTTCTTAGCACAGAAGGCAGAGCAGTCTCGACCGATGCTCTCACTCCAGGCAGTCTCATAAAGCACCTTAGAAAACACACAAACACACATTATGACATCGGCAAACATCTCTGAATAGCCAATGGGCACCGGGCTGGTGGGAGGTGAAAGGTCAAAGGCTTACATACCAGGAAGACCAGGCAATGCAGGAAGAGGGTGTAGAAGAATGTAATGGTTCTGGCCATCTTGTTGGAGAGAATGCTACGACCCTAAAACACAGTCGGTTGAATTACAACCCGTTTGTTCACACATCACACAGATCTATATGTCTGTATGACTCACCAGGCCAGAGGGTAACCTTGCTATAGATCTATATGTCTGTATGACTCACCAGGCCAGAGGGTAACCTTGCGACAGATCTATATGTCTGTATGACTCACCAGGCCAGAGGGTAACCTTGCTACAGATCTATATGTCTGTATGACTCACCGGGCCAGAGGGTAACCTTGCTACAGATCTATATGTCTGTATGACTCACCAGGCCAGAGGGTAACCTTGCTACAGATCTATATGTCTGTATGACTCACCAGGCCAGAGGGTAACCTTGCTACAGATCTATATGTCTGTATGACTCACCAGGCCAGAGGGTAACCTTGCTACAGATCTATAAGTCTGTATGACTCACCGGGCCAGAGGGTAACCTTGCTACAGATCTATATGTCTGTATGACAAACCAGGCCAGAGGGTAACCTTGTCCCAGGGGCTGAGGTTCAGGTATCTATGGTGGCGTTCCTGTAAACACACGATGAGTCTCAACAACCAAACTACTGACTGAAACACACCACCACATACTGATCAATACACACCACAACATACTGATCAATACATACCACTACATACTGATCAATACACACCACTACACACCACTACATACTGATCAATACACACCACTACATACTGATCACTACACACCACTACATACTGACCACTACACACCACTACATACTGATCAATACACACCACTACATACTGATCAATACACACCACTACATACTGATCAATACACACCACTACATACTACTACATACTGATCAATACACACCACTACATACTGATCAATACACACCACTACATACTGATCAATACACACCACTACATACTGACCAATACACACCACTACATACTGATCAATACACACCACTACATACTGATCAATACACACCACTACATACTGATCAATACACACCACTACACACCACTACATACTGACCAATACACACCACTACATACTGATCAATACACACCACTACATACTGACCAATACACACCACTACATACTGACCAATACACACCACTACATACTGATCAATACACACCACTACATACTGATCAATACACACCACTACATACTGACCAATACACACCACTACATACTGACCAATACACACCACTACATACTGATCAATACACACCACTACACATCACTACATACTGATCAATACACACCACTACATACTGACCAATACACACCACTACATACTGATCAATACACACCACTACATACTGATCAATACATACTACTACATACTGATCAATACACACCACTACATACTGACCAATACACACCACTACATACTGATCAATACACACCACTACATACTGACCAATACACACCACTACATACTGACCAATACACACCACTACATACTGACCAATACACACCACTACATACTGACCAATACACACCACTACATACTGACCAATACACACCACTAGATACTGACCAATACACACCAATACACACCACTACATACTGATCAATACACACCACTACATACTGACCAATACACACCACTAGATACTGACCAATACACACCAATACACACCACTACATACTGATCAATACACACCACTACATACTGATCAATACACACCACTACATACTGACCAATACACACCACTACATACTGACCAATACACACCAATACACACCACTACATACTGATCAATACACACCACTACATACTGATCAATACACACCACTACATACTGATCAATACACACCACTACATACTGATCAATACACACCACTACATATTGACCAATACACACCACTACATACTGATCACTACATACCACTACATACTGATCAATACACACCACAACATACTGACCAATACACACCACTATGATCACTACATACCGACCAATACACACCACTACATACTGACCAATACACATACTAATCTAACTCGAAGTGAATGTTCAGTAACATGTTGTTCTCACCTTCTTGCTGAAGGAGGCGAAGGGGTCCAGTCTCTACTCATACTGGGATGAGTAACGCACCGTAATCGTGTCATCACTGCCTCCAGCCTGTAGGGGGAGACAGACAGTCAGGAAGTCAGTCCAGCCTGTAGGGGGAGACTGACGGACAGACAGGAAGTCAGTCCATCCTGTAGGGGGAGACGGACAGACAGACAGGAAGTCAGTTCATCCTGTAGGGGGAGACGGACGGACAGACAGGAAGTCAGTCCAGCCTGTAGGCGGAGACAAATCAATCAGTCAGGAAGTCAGTCCAGCCTGTAGGCGGAGACAAATCAATCAGTCAGGAAGTCAGTTCATCCTGTAGGGGGAGACGGACAGACAGACAGGAAGTCAGTTCATCCTGTAGGGGGAGACGGACGGACAGACAGGAAGTCAGTCCAGCCTGTAGGCGGAGACAAATCAATCAGTCAGGAAGTCAGTCCAGCCTGTAGGCGGAGACAAATCAATCAGTCAGGAAGTCAGTTCATCCTGTAGGGGGAGACGGACAGACAGACAGGAAGTCAGTTCATCCTGTAGGGGGAGACGGACAGACAGACAGGAAGTCAGTTCATCCTGTAGGGGGAGACGGACGGACAGACAGGAAGTCAGTCCAGCCTGTAGGCGGAGACAAATCAATCAGTCAGGAAGTCAGTCCAGCCTGTAGGCGGAGACAAATCAATCAGTCAGGAAGTCAGTTCATCCTGTAGGGGGAGACGGACAGACAGACAGGAAGTCAGTTCATCCTGTAGGGGGAGACGGACGGACAGACAGGAAGTCAGTCCAGCCTGTAGGGGGAGACGGACAGTCAGTCAGGAAGACCGAAGCAAAAGGTTGGTATGTTATAAAAATGATTTCTATTGGACAGCTTCAGGTCGGTCCCTCCCCGTGTGCGTCCGTTTGGTTACTAGAGTAAATGGTTAACGGTTGCCGATGAAAAACGTGTTGCAACAGGCCAAATATTTTCCTATGGTCTGCGACTAATGAATACACCCCTGCTCTTCTGAAGTGATGGGTGGCTAGCTACCTACTCACCCTGCCAGGGTAGCTGTAGAGGAAACAACTCTCCCTGCCAGGGTAGCTCTAGAGGAAACAACACCCTGCCAGGGTAGCTGTAGAGGAACCTACTCACCCTGCCAGGGTAGCTCTAGAGGAAACAACACCCTGCCAGGGTAGCTCTAGAGGAACCTACTCACCCTGCCAGGGTAGCTCTAGAGGAAACTACTTACCCTGCCAGGGTAGCTCTAGAGGAAACTACTTACCCTGCCAGGGTAGCCTCTAGAGGAACCTACTCATCCTACCAGGGTAGCTCTAGAGGAACCTACTCACCCTGCCAGGGTAGCCTCTAGGAAACTACTCACCCTGCCAGGGTAGCTCTAGAGGAACCTACTCATCCTACCAGGGTAGCTCTAGAGGAACCTACTCACCCTGCCAGGGTAGCCTCTAGAGGAAACTACTCACCCTGCCAGGGTAGCTCTAGAGGAACCTACTCACCCTGCCAGGGTAGCTCTGGAGGAACCTACTCATCCTGCCAGGGTAGCCTCTAGAGAAAACTACTCACCCTGCCAGGGTAGCTCTAGAGGAACCTACTCATCCTGCCAGGGTAGCTCTAGAGGAACCTACTCACCCTGCCAGGGTAGCTCTAGAGGAAACTACTCACCCTGCCAGGGTAGCTATAGAGGAACCTACTCACCCTGCCAGGGTAGCTCTAGAGGAAACAACTCACCCTGCCAGGGTAGCTATAGAGGAAACTACTCACCCTGCCAGGGTAGCTCTAGAGGAACCTACTCATCCTGCCAGGGTAGCTCTAGAGGAACCTACTCACCCTGCCAGGTTAGCTCTGGAGGAACTGGATCTACTCGTAGAGTTTGATGTTGTCGGCACGCAGGCTGTCCAGCTCAATCTGCAGGGCCTGCATGGTCATCTGCACGGAACGACTCTCCTGGAGGACACAGAGACAGAGAGGGAGGTTAAACAAGAGTGTGTGTGTTTGTGTGTGTGAGAGAGGGACTCACAGCCTCCAGCTCCTGGTTGCGTGAGCAGAACTCTCTCTGGCTGGAAATTATGGAGAGAAGAGAGTCCATCTGGCCCTGAGGCAGCTCCCCCTGGGGGGGCCATGCCTAGGCCTGGGGGGATCACACAGCAGCGTTGGATACACACAGTAGCGTTAGATACACACTGCAGTGTTATACACACACACACACACACACACACACACACACACACACACACACACACACACACACACACACACACACACACACACACACACACACACACACACACACACACACACCTACTAAGACATACTGTACCTGCGAACATGGCAGTGGCCTCTTTGATTGGCTCAGGGATGGTGTCAATCATGCTCAACAGGTCAGCCCCTTGGTAGAGAAAACATCAAATCAATCTTTATTTAAAGTACATTTAAAATTGCAACAAACTTTACAATAATAAGATAAGAAAATATTAAACATGGGAACATTTGGGTTTAAGGCCCGATTCTGTTAAGTCAATCCATGGATCCCCATGAGTTCTGTCAAGGCAGCAGCTACTCTTCCTGGGGTTTATTATGGATCCCCATTAGTTCCTGCCAAGGCAGCAGCTACACTTCCTGGGGTTTATTATGGATCCCCATTAGTTCCTGCCAAGGCAGCAGCTACTCTTCCTGGGGTTTATTATGGATCCCCGTTAGTTTCTGCCAAGGCAGCAGCTACTCTTCCTGGGGTTTATTATGGATCCCCATTAGTTCCTGCCAAGGCAGCAGCTACTCTTCCTGGGGTTTATTATGGATCCCCGTTAGTTCCTGCCAAGGCAGCAGCTACTCTTCCTGGGGTTTATTGTGGATCTCCATTAGTTCCTGCCAAGGCAGCAGCTACTCTTCCTGGGGTTTATTATAGATCCCCTTTAGTTCCTGTCAAGGCAGCAGCTACTCTTCCTGGGGTTTATTATGGATCCCCATTAGTTCCTGCCAAGGCAGCAGCTACTCTTCCTGGGGTTTATTGTGGATCTCCATTAGTTCCTGCCAAGGCAGCAGCTACTCTTCCTGGGGTTTATTATAGATCCCCTTTAGTTCCTGTCAAGGCAGCAGCTACTCTTCCTGGGGTTTATTATAGATCCCCTTTAGTTCCTGCCAAGGCAACAGCTACTCTTCCTGGGGTTTATTATGGATCCCCGTTAGTTCCTGTCAAGGCAGCAGCTACTCTTCCTGGGGTTTATTATGGATCCCCTTTAGTTCCTGTCAAGGCAGGAGCTACTCTTCCTGGGGTTTATTATAGATCCCCATTAGTTCCTGTCAAGGCAGCAGCTACTCTTCCTAGGGTTTATTATGGATCCCCATTAGTTCCTGCCAAGGCAGCAGCTACTCTTCCTGGGGTTTATTATGGATCCCCGTTAGTTCCTGCCAAGGCAGCAGCTACTCTTCCTGGGGTTTATTGTGGATCCCCTTTAGTTCCTGCCAAGGCAGCAGCTACTCTTCCTGGGGGTTTATTGTGGATCCCCATTAGTTCCTGTCAAGGCAGCAGCTACTCTTCCTGGGGTTTATTATGGATCCTCTTTAGTTCCTGTCAAGGCAACAGCTACTCTGCCTGGGGTTTATTATGGATCCCCATTTGTTCCTGCCAAGGCAGCAGCTACTCTTCCTGGGGTTTATTATGGATCCCCATTAGTTCCTGCCAAGGCAGCAGCTACTCTTCCTGGGGTTTATTATGGATCCCCATTTGTTCCTGCCAAGGCAGCAGCTACTCTCACTGGGGTCCAACAACAGAGTGCCTGTCTTATGTGTGTAGAGTGCCTGTCTTATCATGTGTGTAGAGTGCCTGTCTTATCGTGTGTGTGTAGGGCTCTCTGAGTCTCTCTCTCTCTCTGTGTGTGTGTGCGTCTCTCTCTTTCTGTGTGTGTGTCTCTCTCTCTGTCTCTCCCTCCCTCTCTCTCTCTCTCTGTGTGTGTCTCTCTCTCTCTCTGTGTGCGTCTCTCTCTCTCTCTGTGTGCGTCTCTCTCTCTCTCTCTCTGTCTCTCCCTCCCTCAGATTGTTGCTGCTTTACTGGCAGGTCAGTTATTATTTGTTGTCATTTAGTAGATGACGTGGAGCGACTTTCAATTAGCGTTAAGTGCCTTGCTCAAGGGCACAGCTGCATATTTTTCACTTAGTCGGCTCTGGGATTCGAACCAGCAACCCTTTGAGTTACCGGCCCAAGGCTCTTAACCACTAGGTTAGCTGCCACCCCAGTTAAAAGATGAGGGAAATGTGGTCAACAACGTCATTGCAGGGTATCATGGCAGTCACATCCTTCAATAGGGAAGGAGATGGCAACAAGGAATTCTCAAAAAAGAAACATCATCGCAAACAAAGAAAAGACACATACCACAGATGTGTGGTTGTATAAAAGATATTTACTTAAATTATCACACCTCGGGTGCAGGAGCATAATCATATAGACCATTTTAATAAAAACACTACATTGTTCATGACAGTGATATTGCTTCTCCATGTTGTGTAAGGGACCGTCTTACAGACAACGTGACAAGACAGAAGAAAACAAAAATGGAGAACAAAAATCTTCAAGGGGAAAACAAGCAAAACCGAGGCAAGGCCAATGAAAGCAGGTTCAGAACATGTCTGGACCAACCAAGTGCTCGCTAGGGTAAACAATCGATCTCCTAACCATCCCCTAAACAACAACAACATACTGAAACACTAACAAGTGACTGGGATAAAAGGTGAGAAGACTTCAAGACAACAAATTGTTGTCGATTGAAATGAATAAATGACACACACACACACACAAATGATTGGTTCAAGCCACCTAGAGCATATTAAAGCTTTGTGAAGAGGTAAGGATGAACCTCCTCGCATTTTGGTTTACAAAGCACTCTGGGTAAAGGGTGTAAGGAGTTTTTCAACAAAAGTTCATTTCATCTTAATGGCTGATATCATATTTATAAGAAGATTAAATCAAACAAAGTGTCTCAGCTTGTGAATGATACCATCATGGTCACCTAATCATCCCCAGTTTACAATTGGCTCAATCATCCCCAGTTTACAATTGGCTCAATCATCCCCAGTTTACAATTGGCTCAATCATCCCCAGTTTACAATTGGCTCAATCATCCCCAGTTTACAATTGGCTCAATCATTCCCAGTTTACAATTGGCTCAATCATCCCCAGTTTACAATTGGCTCAATCATCCCCAGTTTACAATTGGCTCAATCATCCCCAGTTTACAATTGGCTCAATCATCCCCAGTTTACAATTGGCTCAATCATCCCCAGTTTACAATTGGCTCAATCATCCCCAGTTTACAATTGGCTCAATCATTCCCAGTTTACAATTGGCTCAATCATTCCCAGTTTACAATTGACTCATCCATTCCCAGTTTACAATTGACTCATCCATCCCCCTCCTCTCCCCTGTAACGATTCCCCAGGTCATTGCTGCGGTAAAATAACGGATACATTTATATTTTTATAAATATGTGGATTTTGTGCGGTTTTTTTCCACAACAGAGACCCAATTAGTCTGACATGGTCAGAAATAAAAACCCAAAAGAAACAGGAAAAGTTGAAGTTGACTTGGTAATCTCACTATGAAAATCCATTGTCCAAACCACAAGTAGCCAGCCCAATGTCCGGACAGAAAGACAACTTATTGAAAAGGAAGTGCAGGGTTGGAGTCAAACAAATATTTCAATTCTCTTCAATGTTTTTCCAATTAGGAACATTTATGAATTTGGTTTTACTTACTGAATTGACAGAAAATGACCCCAACCCAGTCCAGTGCCTTGTACTAACTGGGCAAATTCTACCCAGAGTCTCCTCATCCAGCTACGGACAGAGCAGAACCAGTAAAGACAAACAAGGCAGAAAGATAAACACAATACACAATACAAACTCTCCAGTGTAACATGTATTGTGCTGTGCTGTGCTGTGCTGTGCTGTGTGTGTGTGTGTGTGTGAATATATATATATATGAGGGGTGTGTGTGTGTGTGTGTGTGTGTGTGTGTGAATATATATATATATGAGGGGTGTGTGTGTGTGTGTGTGTGTGTGTGTGTGTGTGTGTGTGTGTATATATATATATATATGAGGGGTGTGTGTGTGTGTGTGTGTGTGTATATATATATATATGAGGTGTGTGTGTGTGTGTGTGAACACCAGTGATATCTAAAAGTATTTTTCATCTTACAGTAAAAAAATCCACTTCAATAACATCTCTCTTTAAAAAGTATTAGAAAACACATTATTTTCCTTCTTCGTCTTCTCCTTCCTCTTCGTCCTGATATGGAAGCCCAGTGTTGTGGTCCAGACCTCATCTACAACCACTAACTAACTACTTCAATATAGCGACCAATAATAATGCTGTACAAATTCAGGAGACTTGATATGATATACAGCACCTGTACAGTGTATAGAATCATCCGATTTAGATTTATAGAAAAATATCTGGGTGAAAAGTTTTCGATCACCCCCCCCCACCCCACACACACACATCAAATAAAGCAAAAACATCAAACTGTTTGGTTGTAAAGCCAGATGAGAATATTGAACATTTACAGACAAGACAACTGACAACCTTTCCTTCAGACTAGGGCACGGTCGTGTTGGCTTCCAGTATATATCTGAAAACTTGACTTGATGTTTTCCACGCCGCTAAAATCTCCTGCAACACAAGTGTAAAACTCATTCCACGGAAGGACGGAGTGTCTGTGTGTTCCCCCCCCCCCCCCCCTCCCTCCCTTGTCCTTAATCGATGAATTAAAGGTCACTAATTAGTAAGGAACTCTAGTTCTGAACTGAAAAGGAGACACTAGGTCCTCCACGGAATGAGTTAGACACCCCTACCCTAGAGGAAACGGTTGTGTGTGAATAATAATAATGATAATAATAATAATAATAATAATAATAATAATAACCCCATCCAAAACATGCACATCAACACCTCCTCTACAGAATCTACCAAACTTGACACTTTTTAAAAAACATTTGACATTTAAAAAAACAAAAACATTTTGACAACAAAAATAAGGTGATGAGAACGTAAATAAATCGAAGGCACCAAAATATGAAGACGATTATTCAATTCTTGTTCTTCTTGTTCTACTGTCTATGAAAAATGATTAGAGCGAAGCGAGACCAGTCCATTGGTAAGGGGATGAGGAGAGGTCAGTGTAGGGGATGAGGAGAGGTCAGTGTAGGGGATGAGGAGAGGTCAGTGTAGGGGATGAGGAGAGGTCAGTGTAGGGGATGAGGAGAGGTCAGTGTAAGGGATGAGGAGAGGTCAGTGTAGGGGATGAGGAGAGGTCAGTGTAAGGGATGAGGAGAGGTCAGTGTAGGGGATGAGGAGAGGTCAGTGAGAGGTCAGTGTAAGGGATGAGGAGAGGTCAGTGTAGGGGATGAGGAGAGGTCAAAGTAGGGGATGGGGAGAGGTCAGTGAGAGGTCAGTGTAAGGGATGAGGAGAGGTCAGTGTAGGGGATGAGGAGAGGTCAGTGTAAGGGATGAGGAGAGGTCAGTGTAAGGGATGAGGAGAGGTCAGTGTAGGGGATGAGGAGAGGTCAGTGTAGGGGATGAGGAGAGGTCAGTGTAGGGGATGAGGAGAGGTCAGTGTAAGGGATGAGGAGAGGTCAGTGAGAGGTCAGTGTAGGGGATGAGGAGAGGTCAGTGTAAGGAATGAGGAGAGGTCAGTGTAAGGGATGAGGAGAGGTCAGGAGAGTAGACCTACAGACCATTGATAGTCAGGAGAGTAGACCTACAGACCATTGATAGTCAGGAGAGTAGACCTACAGACCATTGATAGTCAGGAGAGTAGACCTACAGACCATTGATAGTCAGGAGAGTAGACCTACAGACCATTGATAGTCAGGAGAGTAGACCTACAGACCATTGATAGTCAGGGTAGTAGACCTACAGACCATTGATAGTCAGGAGAGTAGACCTACAGACCATTGATAGTCAGGGAGTAGACCTACAGACCATTGATAGTCAGGAGAGTAGACCTACAGACCATTGATAGTCAGGAGAGTAGACCTACAGGCCATTGTGATAAGATGCAGACATGTAGGGAATACCATTGTACAGAATTATAGATTTTTTATATATAAACTTTTTAATTGGGGGATGGACTTAGAACTCTGGTAATGCTTTTGGTTTAGAACCAATGGAGAGATAAGTCCTGAAATGGTTTAATGAGATTGGCTGAGGAGACCACACAGCCCAGCATGTTGAAGGGTTTTGATTGGCTGAGGAGACCACACAGCCCAGCATGTTGAAGGGTTTAGGTTTAGAACCGAGTCCCCTGGGTGGTGCTGGCTAAGTGCACCAGGTGTGGTCACTGTCACCAGGTGTGGTCCCTGTCAACAGGTGTAGTCACCCATACACAGTATAAAGAAGCAGTGTTGTGCTGAGCTGCAGTTCATGAGTAAACAGCCTGTGCTTGGTTTGGAACCATGTGTGAAAAGGCATACATTTCCCAGAGTTCCTTGGAGTGCTGAGCTGAAGAGGAGAGGTTTGCTTAGCAGCCCCCCTCCCCAGTCACAGTAAGTGCTTGGTGTATGTATGGATAGGTCTGTTATGGTTGCTACGGATACGGGCTGTTTCTACCACTGCATAACACCAGTATTACAGTATCGGATCAATCAAAAACAGTGTTATGATGGATGGATGATGCTTTGGAGCTTGGCGAGGCCACAGAGTCTGTAACGTATCGGGCAGACAACATAACAGACACCGACGGACACGACTCTATAAAAGAAGATCACCGTATTTCCTTAAATAGATACTCTTTAAAATCTCAATTTGGCAGAGATGATTCCCTGGGCTGGGATCAGACAAGACTAGTTTTCATTGAGTTTATATGATATTACCAGACACCATTTTGACAAAACCATAGCGACTATCAGGAAAAGCAAACAGCAGCAACACTGTGCAACAGCAGTACTGTGATTCTTCTAAAAAAAAACTACTGTACATCAAGGCTGCCTGCATGACCTCAGAGTTTATTGCACTGTGTCCTTCAGACAGTAACAGTGCATGTGGAGCCTGTGAAGGGTAACGTATGTATGAAGACAGCCCGAGAGGAGACATGGAGAGATTTAGATATTTTGTGATCTGGGAGATAGTGCTAGTAGATATTACAGTTGAAGGCGGAAGTTTACATACACCTTAGCCAACTACATTTAAACTCAGTTTTTCCACAAATCCTGACATTTAATCCTAGTCTTAGGTCAGTTAGGATCACCACTTTATTTTAGGAATATGAAACGTCAGAATAGTAGAGAGAATTATTTATTTCAGCTTTTGTTTCTTTCATTACTTTCCCAGTGGGTCAGAAGTTTACATACACTCAATTAGTATTTGGTAGCATTGCCTATAAATTGGTTAACTTGGGTCAAACGTTGGGTGAATTTTGGCCCATTCCTCCTGACAGAGCTGGAGTAACTGAGTCAGGTTTGTAGGCCTCCTTGCTCGCACACACTTTTTCAGTTCTGCCCACAAATTTTCTATATGATTGATGTCAGGGCTTTGTGATGGCCACTCCAATACATTGACTTTGTTGTCCTTAAGCCATTTTGCCACAACTTTAGAAGTATGCCTGGGATCATTGTCCATTTGGAAGACCCATTTGCAACCAAGCTGATTGATGTCTTGAGATGTTGCTTCAATATGTCCACATCATTGTCCTTTCTCATGATGCCATCTATTTTGTGAAGTGCACCAGTCCCTCATGCAGCAAAGCACCCCCACAACATGATGCTCTCACCCCCGTGCTTCACGGTTGGGATGGTGTTCTTCGGCTTGGAAGCCTCCCCTTTTTCCTCCAAACATAACGATGGTCATTATGGCCAAACAGTTCTACTTTCGTTTCTTCAGACCAGAGGACATTTCTCCAAAAAGTAAGTTTCTTTGTCCCCATGTGCAGTTGCAAACCGTAGTCTGGCTTTTTAATGGCGGTTTTGGAGCAGTGGCTTCTTCCTTGCTGAGCGGCCTTTCAGGTTATGTCGATATAGGACTCGTTTTACTGTAGATATAGATACTTTTGTACCGGTTTCCTCCAGCATCTTCACAAGGTCCTTTGCTGCTGTTCTGGGATTGATTTGCACTTTTTGCACCAAAGTACATTCATCTCTAGAAGACAGAACGCGTCTCCTTCCTGAGCGGTATGACGGCTGCGTGGTCCCATGGTGTTTATACTTGCATACAATTGTTTGTACAGATGAGCGTGGTACCTTCAGGCGTTTGGAAATTGCTCCCAAGGATGAACCAGACTTGTGGAGGTCTACAATTTATATTCTGAGGTCTTGGCTGATTTCTTTTGATTTTCCCATGATTTCAAGCAAAGAGGCACTGAGTTTGAAGGTAGGCCTTGAAATACATCCACAGGTACACCTCCAATTGACTCAAATGATGTCAATTAGCCTATCAGAAGCTTCTAAAGCCATGACATTTTCTGGAATTTTCCAAAGCTGTTTAAAGGCAGTCAACTTAGTGTATGTAAACTTCTGACCCACTGGAATTGTGATACAATGAATTATAAATTAAATAATCTGTCTGTAAACAATTGTTGGAAAAATGACTTGTGTCATGCACAAAGTAGATGTCCTAACCGACTCGCCAAAACTATAGTTTGTTAACAAGAAATTTGTGGAGTGGTTGAAAAACAAGTTTTATGTATGTAAACTTCTGACTTGAACTGTATGTGATCTAGGAGATACTCTGTAATCTAGGAGATACTCTGTAATCTAGGAGATACTCTGTAATCTAGGAGATACTCTGTAATCTAGGAGATACTCTGTAATCTAGGAGATACTCTGTAATCTAGGAGATACTCTGATCTAGGAAATACTCTGATCTAGGAAATATTCTGATCTAGGAGATACTCTGTGATCTAGGAGATACTCTGTGATCTAGGAGATACTCTGTAATCTAGGAGATACTCTGTAATCTAGGAGATACTCTGTAATCTAGGAGATACTCTGTGATCTAGGAGATACTCTGTAATCTAGGAGATACTCTGTAATCTAGGAGATACTCTGTAATCTAGGAGATACTCTGTAATCTAGGAGATACTCTGTAATCTAGGAGATACTCTGTAATCTAGGAGATACTCTGTAATCTAGGAGATACTCTGTAATCTAGGAGATACTCTGTAATCTAGGAGATACTCTGTAATCTAGGAGATACTCTGTGATCTAGGAGATACTCTGTGATCTAGGAGATACTCTGTGATCTAGGAGATACTCTGTGATCTAGGAGATACTCTGTGATCTAGGAGATACTCTGTAATCTAGGAGGTACTCTGTAATCTAGGAGATACTCTGTAATCTAGGAGATACTCTGTAATCTAGGAGATACTCTGTGATCTAGGAGATACTCTGTGATCTAGGAGATACTCTGTGATCTAGGAGATACTCTGTGATCTAGGAGATACTCTGTGATCTAGGAGATACTCTGATCTAGGAGATACTCTGATCTAGGAGATACTCTGTAATCTAGGAGATACTCTGTGATCTAGGAGATACTCTGTGATCTAGGAGATACTCTGTGATCTAGGAGATACTCTGTGATCTAGGAGATACTCTGTAATCTAGGAGATACTCTGTAATCTAGGAGATACTCTGTAATCTAGGAGATACTCTGTAATCTAGGAGATACTCTGTAATCTAGGAGATACTCTGTAATCTAGGAGATACTCTGATCTAGGAGATACTCTGATCTAGGAGATACTCTGATCTAGGAGATACTCTGTGATCTAGGAGATACTCTGTAATCTAGGAGATACTCTGTGATCTAGGAGATACTCTGTAATCTAGGAGATACTCTGTAATCTAGGAGATACTCTGTGATCTAGGAGATACTCTGATCTAGGAGATACTCTGTGATCTAGGAGATACTCTGTGATCTAGGAGATACTCTGTGATCTAGGAGATACTCTGTGATCTAGGAGATACTCTGTAATCTAGGAGATACTCTGTAATCTAGGAGATACTCTGTAATCTAGGAGATACTCTGTGATCGAGGAATATTCTGTGATCTGGAATGCTAAGAGATACTCCGATCTTGTTTTCTGGATGTATCATTTGATTCAACGATAAAGAGCATGAGCGTTGTCAGGGAAACGGTTAATGCCTCTGAACATGTACCGTAGATTACATTTCTTTTAAAAACAAATATAAATTACACTTCCAAAAAAAAAAAACTTCAGAAATCATCAATATACAAACATATGAGAACGAACGACATCTTGTAAATATTACCCAATACTGCCGGCAGTCTATCAGTAAAAATAAAATAAAAAATAATAAAAAAGGTCTTGCCCTCGGGTAAACCCCTTACGCAATAAAAACATCAAATAATAAGACAAGTGAAAAACTCTGCACCTATAAATAAGTTGAATAAAAACCAAACTATACGTACGATATGACCATACAAAGAGTCTATAGAAAAATAATAATAATATCACACAGCTTCTCATAATGAGCCTTATCATTATTATTACCCAGAAAACAACAGCTTATCATAGAAAGGATGGCTGACAGTTTTAAGTACGAGAAACGACCCCAATCAGAACAATATAACACACACAGCATGGGGAGACAGTGGGCTGACAGGGACAGAGAGAGGTTGTTTAGGAGGGATAAGGGAGGGAGAAGAGAGAGAGAGAGAGAGAGAGAGAGAGAGAGAGAGAGAAGGAGGGGGTGGGAGAGAAGGAGAGAGAGAGAGAGAGAGAAGCAGAGAGAGAGAGAGAGAGAGAGGGGGGGAGGGAGAGTGAAGGAAGGAGAGATGGAGGGAAGCGAGAGAGGGAGGGAAGGAAGGGAGAGAGGGAGGGAAGGGAGAGAGGGAGGGAAGGAAGGGAGAGAGGGAAGGAAGGAGAGAGGGAGTTTTGTACATCTGGTACGGAGTAGGGTCTGGTATGGAGTAGTGACTAGTAGGGGCTGGTACGGGGTAGTGACTAGTAGGGAGTAGGGGCTGGTACGGAGTAGTGACTAGTAGGGAGTAGGGGCTGGTACGGAGTAGTGACTAGTAGGGAGTAGGGGCTGGTACGGAGTATTGACTAGTAGGGAGTAGGGTCTGGTACGGAGTAGTGACTAGTAGGGAGTAGGGTCTGGTACGGAGTAGTGACTAGTAGGGAGTAGGGTCTGGTACGGAGTAGTGACTAGTAGGGAGTAGGGTCTGGTACGGAGTAGTGACTAGTAGGGAGTAGGGGCTGGTACGGAGTAGTGACTAGTAGGGAGTAGGGGCTGGTACGGGGTAGGGGATGGTATAGAGGTGGGTCTGGTATAGAGTAGGGTCTGGTATAGAGTAGGGTCTGGTATATAGTAGGGGCTGGTAGGGAGTAGGGTCTGGTATAGAGTAGGGTCTGGTATAGAGTAGGGGCTGGTATAGAGTAGGGGCTGGTATAGAGTAGGGTCTGGTATAGAGTAGGGTCTGGTATATAGTAGGGGCTGGTAGGGAGTAGGGTCTGGTATAGAGTAGGGTCTGGTATAGAGTAGGGGCTGGTATAGAGTAGGGGCTGGTATAGAGTAGGGGCTGGTATAGAGTAGGGGCTGGTATATAGTAGGGGCTGGTATAGAGTAGGGGATGGTATAGAGTAGGGGCTGGTATAGAGTAGGGGCTGGTATAGAGTAGGGGCTGGTATAGAGTAGGGGCTGGTATAGAGTAGGGGCTGGTATAGAGTAGGGGCTGGTATAGAGTAGGGGCTGGTAGGGAGTAGGGGCTGGTATAGAGTAGGGGCTGGTATAGAGTAGGGGCTGGTAGGGAGTAGGGGCTGGTAGGGAGTAGGGGCTGGTAGGGAGTAGGGGCTGGTAGGGAGTAGGGGCTGGTAGGGAGTAGGGGCTGGTATAGAGTAGGGGCTGGTATAGAGTAGGGGCTGGTATAGAGTAGGGGCTGGTATATAGTAGGGGCTGGTATAGAGTAGGGGCTGGTATAGAGTAGGGGCTGGTAGGGAGTAGGGGCTGGTAGGGAGTAGGGGCTGGTATAGAGTAGGGGCTGGTATAGAGTAGGGGCTGGTATAGAGTAGGGGCTGGTAGGGAGTAGGGGCTGGTAGGGAGTAGGGGCTGGTAGGGAGTAGGGGCTGGTATAGAGTAGGGGCTGGTATAGAGTAGGGGCTGGTATAGAGTAGGGGCTGGTATAGAGTAGGGGCTGGTAGGGAGTAGGGGCTGGTAGGGAGTAGGGGCTGGTAGGGAGTAGGGGCTGGTATAGAGTAGGGGCTGGTATAGAGTAGGGGCTGGTAGGGAGTAGGGGCTGGTAGGGAGTAGGGGCTGGTAGGGAGTAGGGGCTGGTAGGGAGTAGGGGCTGGTATAGAGTAGGGGCTGGTATAGAGTAGGGGCTGGTATAGAGTAGGGGCTGGTATAGAGTAGGGGCTGGTAGGGAGTAGGGGCTGGTAGGGAGTAGGGGCTGGTAGGGAGTAGGGGCTGGTAGGGAGTAGGGGCTGGTATAGAGTAGGGGCTGGTATAGAGTAGGGGCTGGTATAGAGTAGGGGCTGGTAGGGAGTAGGGGCTGGTAGGGAGTAGGGGCTGGTAGGGAGTAGGGGCTGGTATAGAGTAGGGGCTGGTATAGAGTAGGGGCTGGTATAGAGTAGGGGCTGGTGTAGAGTAGGGGCTGGTAGGGAGTAGGGGCTGGTAGGGAGTAGGGGCTGGTAGGGAGTAGGGGCTGGTAGGGAGTAGGGGCTGGTAGGGAGTAGGGGCTGGTATAGAGTAGGGGCTGGTAGGGAGTAGGGGCTGGTATAGAGTAGGGGCTGGTAGGGAGTAGGGGCTGGTATAGAGTAGGGGCTGGTAGGGAGTAGGGGCTGGTAGGGAGTAGGGGCTGGTAGGGAGTAGGGGCTGGTAGGGAGTAGGGGCTGGTATAGAGTAGGGGCTGGTAGGGAGTAGGGGCTGGTATAGAGTAGGGGCTGGTATAGAGTAGGGGCTGGTATAGAGTAGGGGCTGGTATAGAGTAGGGGCTGGTAGGGAGTAGGGGCTGGTATAGAGTAGGGGCTGGTAGGGAGTAGGGGCTGGTAGGGAGTAGGGGCTGGTAGGGAGTAGGGGCTGGTAGGGAGTAGGGGCTGGTATAGAGTAAGGGCTGGTGTAGAGTAGGGGCTGGTATAGAGTAGGGGCTGGTAGGGAGTAGGGGCTGGTAGGGAGTAGGGGCTGGTAGGGAGTAGGGGCTGGTATAGAGTAGGGGCTGGTATAGAGTAGGGGCTGGTAGGGAGTAGGGGCTGGTATAGAGTAGGGGCTGGTATAGAGTAGGGGCTGGTATAGAGTAGGGGCTGGTAGGGAGTAGGGGCTGGTATAGAGTAGGGGCTGGTATAGAGTAGGGGCTGGTATAGAGTAGGGGCTGGTAGGGAGTAGGGGCTGGTAGGGAGTAGGGGCTGGTAGGGAGTAGACGTTGGAGCAGGGCTTTAGTAAAAGCCCCTGTATGAAGTCCCAAACTGATCCCCCGTCTCTCTGTATTCAGATGAGCACTGAGACGTCCAGTACAGATGATATTAAACGTGTTGCTTTGACCAGTTCTCCCGATTTCACCCGGATAGGTCAGAGTAGGTTGGTTAAACTGTGATGTGTACGCTTACTTACTCAGAACAAATGACAACATATCACTAAGTCAGCTACTATAACATTTCATCATAAACTATAAACTTTTAACCGTGAGTTAAACATGTTTCACTTGGAAGTAAAAGCAGTAATTCTTCTCTAACTTGCAATCTCTTAACGGCAACCACATCGCTATATATATAAAGAAAATACAAATAAACGTTGTTGTAGGACTCTAGGGGAAGAAAACAAAAGGTGGTTCCTCTTCATTTGAGTGGTACACCAGAGATCCCGCCGGCCAGGCACCATCACATGGCTGCTAGCAGGACCACACAGGGGTCAAAGGTCATTCTTCCCTCAGTAACTATGGAAACTTGGCCGTTTTTTTCCTTTTTTTTTTCTTTAGGTTTGATTGTTCTCTTCAGATGAATCATCTTGCTCCACCCACCCACACACACACACACACACACACACACACACACACACACACACACACACACACACACACACACACACACACCACACACACACACACACACACACACACACACACACACACACGATGTAACAAGGTTAAAAAGTCAAGCTGCTCTTACAAGAACACACACCAGTAGAGAAGAGAAAAAGGCAAAAGGTTTGTAACAGTCACAGGACAGTGTGGGAGGAGAGGAGTGAGGTCGCTGTGTGAGGACAGGACACTGATGTTTATCTTCTAAACTAACACGTTAAACATTCTCCTCCTGTGAGTGTCCATCCTTTAAAAAGCCCCTGGTCCAGCTCTGGGAGAAACCCCAGGTCAGATTGGTCTGTCTGTGGTGCATTCGGGGGTACCTGCCAGTAATTGGTGGTGTTTGGAGGTACCTGCCAGTAATTGGTGGTGTTTGGAGGTACCTGCCAGTAATTGGTGGTGTTTGGGGGTACCTGCCAGTAATTGGTGGTGTTTGGAGGTACCTGCCAGTAATTGGTGGTGTTTGGAGGTACCTGCCAGTAATTGGTGGTGTTTGGGGGTACCTGCCAGTAATTGGTGGTGTTTGGAGGTACCTGCCAGTAATTGGTGGTGTTTGGGGGTACCTGCCAGTAATTGGTGGTGTTTGGGGGTACCTGCCAGTAATTGGTGGTGTTTGGGGGTACCTGCCAGTAATTGGTGGTGTTTGGGGGTACCTGCCAGTAATTGGTGGTGTTTGGGGGTACCTGCCAGTAATTGGTGGTGTTTGGAGGTACCTGCCAGTAATTGGTGGTGTTTGGAGGTACCTGCCAGGAATAGGTGGTGTTTGGAGGTACAGTACCTTCCAGCGATTGGTGGTGTTTGGAGGTACAGTACCTGCCAGTAATTGGTGGTGTTTGGGGGTACAGTACCTGCAGTAATTGGTGGTGTTTGGGGGTACCTGCCAGTAATTGGTGGTGTTTGGGTGTACATGCCAGTAATTGGTGGTGTTTGGTAGTACCTGCCAGTAATTGGTGGTGTTTGGGGGTACAGTAAGCCCTGTGGCCAGCAGGGCGACTAAGTGATTCTCCGTAAGAAAGAAAACTCTATTCAGCGAGCCTGAGATTCCCTCATTTTTGTCTTCTAAGTGTTCATTATATCTTTTTCTATATCTTGGTTTGGTAACCACTTCTCTCCTTTCTCTCAGGAAAGAGACTGTGTATAAAAATGGCCAATGAGCTTGGCTTTGGCTGTGCCCTCTTCTGTCCAATAGGAGAAGACCAGGGGGACAGTCAGAGGGCAGAGGTTGTGAGGTCATGAGAAAGGGGTGTGGGGGGAGGTTCAGAACTCCCACTCAGAAGGGTCTTCCTTGCCGGCAGCCTTCTCCAGTCTGTGGATGATATTGTCGAGGTTGGCAGCTTTCTTCCTGCGCAGGGTATTGTCCCTGGGGTTCCTAGCCGGGGTTGAGATGTGACTGGAGGGGGCTGAGAGAGAGAGACCTGCCTCAGGTAGACTGAAGAGGTTGCTGTTGCTGCTGGAGACCGGCCCGACCGAGCCTGAGGTAGTGCAGTTTCTCTGGGCAGGGGATCCACCTGACACCCCGGCTTCAACCCTGACCTCCATGTCCTGGTTCTCAGGGGCTCCTCTGTGCCTCCCGTGGTGCCCCTCCACTGTGCTGTCTGACTCAGTCCCGTCACAGCTGTCCCCCTCCCCTGCTTTAGCTGCTGCCGCTGACCCTGCAGCCTCAATCTCCTCTATGAAGAGCTCCCTGCGGATACGAGACCTGGGGAGGGACGGAGAGCAGGGGGTTAAAGACTAGATCTATGAAGAGCTCTCTGCCGATACGAGACCTGGGGAGGGACGGAGAGCAGGGGGTTAAAGACTAGATCTATGAAGAGCTCCCTGCAGATACGAGACCTGGGGAGGGACGGAGAGCAGGGGGTTAAAGACTAGATCTATGAAGAGCTCCCTGCCTGATACGAGACCTGGGGAGGGACGGCGAGCAGGGGGTTAAAGACTAGATCTATGAAGAGCTCCCTGCAGATACGAGACCTGGGGAGGGACGGAGAGCAGGGGGTTAAAGACCAGGTTGGGCGATATTACGACGGTATCATCGATGGTGAAGACATCCCGATGTGACAGACTATGGTTTAGCTTATTTGACCTTGAATGGCGCCGTGCAGTACAAAACCCTGTTCACAGCAGTAATTTGCCTATTCCTATTGGCCATCGCTTATTTCAATCAATACGCTATATACAGAAAACAAGAAATTAATGTAGGAGCAGAGAATTCAACCAAATCAAAATGTCCAAAAATAAAATATTGTTTCTCTCCGTCAGACTATAGCCATATATATATATATATTTAATTTTTATAAACAGACACTCCGTAACTATATTGTGTCTAACTGTTTAAAAAATAAATAAAAGTAGCCTATATTTCCCCCTCTCTCTCCATTCGATTATGAATATGACTGAAGGCTAAGTGTCATTGTTTAAGTCATGGTTTTCTCCTAATCAAACATTGAATGTAACCGTGGTCCATCTCAAAGTTATTGTAACAAACCTAAAAAAAAAAAAACGTACAGTAGCCAGAGGACTAATAATGAGATGGAACGAAACATATCAACAGCCTATAGAAACATCGAATGACCAGTTTAATCAAGTTACCATGTGGCACGGCAACAAAACAAATCCCAGTAATTGGAAACCAAACGACCAATAACATGTCCTCGTTCCTTCCACTGGCCTATCATACAAGCTTAAATCCAAACTGAGGTTATGAACGGCAGCTTATTTCTTCAAACATTCTAGCCTATGAAGGTGTTGTCCTAAGGTTGTTGTGACTTTTTATTTTTTAAATATACCAAGAATGGCAGTTTAAAGCCTAAAGGACGAGGCTGTTGTCATCAACAACTGCTTCATAATGTTCGTTTTTTCTATAGTTTTCTGAGGTAAGACGGTAGACATGTTATTGGTCGTTTGGTTTCCAATTACTGGGATTTGTTTTGTTGCCATGCCACATGGTAACTTGATTACAGACAGACACCTAGACCTGAACACCCACACACCAACACCCACACACCCAGACACCCACACACCCAGACACCAACACACCCAGACACCTAAACACCCAGACACCCACACACCCAGACACCAACACACCCAGACACCTAAACACCCAGACACCTAAACACCCAGACACCTAAACACCCAGACACCAACACACCCAGACACCTAAACACCCAGACACCTAAACACCCAGACACCTAAACACCCAGACACCAACACACCCAGACACCCAGACACCAACACACCCAGACACCTAAACACCCAGACACCTAAACACCCAGACACCTAAACACCCAGACACCTAAACACCCAGGCACCTAAACACCCAGACACCAACACACCCATACACCTAAACACCCAGACACCTAAACACCCAAACACCCAGACACCTAAACACCCAGACACCTAAACACCCAGACACCTAAACACCCAGACACCCACCCAGACACCCAGACACCTAAACACCCAAACACCCAGACACCCAGACACCTAAACACCCAGACACCCAGACACCTAAACACCCAGACACCCAGACACCTAAACACCCAGACACCTAAACACCCAGACACCCACCCAGACACCTAAACACCCAGACACCTAAACACCCAGACACCCACCCAGACACCCAGACACCTAAACACCCAGACACCTAAACACCCACACACCCAGACACCCAGACACCTAAACACCCAGACACCTAAACACCCAGACACCTAAACACCCAGACACCTAAACACCCAGACACCTAAACACCCAGACACCTAAACACCCAGACACCTAAACACCCAGACACCTAAACACCCAGACACCTAAACACCCAGACACCTAAACACCAAGACACCTAAACACCTAAACACCCAGACCCCTAAACAACCAGACCCCAACACACCCAGACACCTAAACACCCAGACACCTAAACACCCAGACACCTAAACACCCAGACACCTAAACACCCAGACACCTAAACACCCAGACACCTAAACACCCAGACACCTAAACACCCAGACACCTAAACACCCAGACATCTAAACACCCAGACACCAACACACCCAGACACCCAGACACCTAAACGCCCAGACACCTAAACACCCAAACACCCAGACACCCAGACACCAACACACCCAGACACCTAAACACCCACACACCCAGACACCAACACACCCAGACACCTAAACACCCAGACACCTAAACACCCAGACACCCAGACACCTAAACACCCAGACACCTAAACACCCAGACACCTAAACACCCAGACACCCAGACACCTAAACACCCAGACACCTAAACACCCAGACACCTAAACACCCAGACACCCAAACACCTAAACACCCAGACACCTAAACACCCAGACACCTAAACACCCAGACACCCAGACACCTAAACACCCAGACACCTAAACACCCAGACACCTAAACACCCAGACACCTAAACACCTAAACACCCAGACACCCAGACACCTAAACACCCAGACACCCAGACACCTAAACACCCAGACACCTAAACACCCAGACACCCAGACACCTAAACACCCAGACACCTAAACACCCAGACACCTAAACACCCAGACACCTAAACACCCAGACACCCAGACACCTAAACACCCAGACACCCAGACACCTAAACACCCAGACACCTAAACGCCCAGACACCTAAACGCCCAGACACCTAAACACCCAGACACCTAAACACCCAGACACCTAAACACCCAGACACCTAAACACCCAGACACCTAAACACCCAGACACCTAAACACCCAGACACCTAAACACCCAGACACCTAAACACCCAGACACACAGACACCTAAACACCCAGACACCTAAACACCCAGACACCTAAACACCCAGACACCTAAACACCCAGACACCTAAACACCCAGACACCTAAACACCCAGACACCCAGACACCTAAACACCCAGACACCTAAACACCCAGACACCTAAACACCCAGACACCTAAACACCCAGACACCTAAACACCTAAACACCTAAACACCCAGACACCTAAACACCCAGACACCTAAACACCCAGACACCCAGACACCTAAACACCCAGACACCTAAACACCCAGACACCTAAACACCCAGACACCCAGACACCTAAACACCCAGACACCTAAACACCCAGACACCTAAACACCCAGACACCCAGACACCTAAACACCCAGACACCCAAACACCCAGACACCTAAACACCCAGACACCCAGACACCCAGACACCTAAACACCCAGACACCTAAACACCCAGACACCTAAACACCCAGACACCTAAACACCCAGACACCTAAACACCCAGACACCTAAACACCCAGACACCTAAACGCCCAGACACCTAAACGCCCAGACACCTAAACGCCCAGACACCTAAACGCCCAGACACCTAAACGCCCAGACACCCAGACACCTAAACACCCAGACACCTAAACACCCAGACACCTAAACACCCAGACACCTAAACACCCAGACACCCAGACACCTAAACACCCAGACACCCAGACACCTAAACACCCAGACACCTAAACACCCAGACACCTAAACACCCAGACACCCAGACACCTAAACACCCAGACACCTAAACACCCAGACACCTAAACACCCAGACACCTAAACACCCAGACACCTAAACACCCAGACACCTAAACACCCAGACACCCAGACACCTAAACACCCAGACACCTAAACACCCAGACACCTAAACACCCAGACACCTAAACACCCAGACCCCAACACACCCAGACACCTAAACACCCAGACACCTAAACACCCAGACACCTAAACACCCAGACACCTAAACACCCAGACACCAACACACCCAGACACCTAAACACCCAGACACCCAGACACCTAAAACACCCAGACACCTAAACACCCAGACACCTAAACACCCAGACACCAACACACCCAGACACCTAAACACCCAGACACCTAAACACCCAGACACCAACACACCCAGACACCTAAACACCCAGAAACCTAAACACCCAGACACCTAAACACCCAGACACCTAAACACCCAGACACCAACACACCAACACACCCAGACACCAACACACCCAGACACCTAAACACCCAGACACCTAAACACCCAGACACCTAAACACCTAAACACCCAGACACCTAAACACCCTGACACCTAAACACCCAGACACCTAAACACCCAGACACCTAAACACCAAGACACCTAAACACCCAGACACCTAAACACCCAGACACCAACACACCCAGACACCAACACACCCAGACACCAACACACCCAGACACCTAAACACCCAGACACCTAAACACCCAGACACCTAAACACCCAGACACATAGACACCCAGACACCTAAACACCCAGACACCTAAACACCCAGACACCTAAACACCCAGACACATAGACACCCAGACACCAACACATCTTCTGTTTTAACAGCATTATCTTTCGTCCAATTGCATTTGATTTTGCGTTACAGCCCGACTGTTGTGTTAGAAAATGTGTATTTATAGATCTTTTACAACAATAAGGGCAATAGCATCGTACATCACAATGTTTTATGGGTAGATAATCACGGACACCCAACTCTAATGGGTTCCTGTCATATCTTTGTCAGGTGCTTAAAGAAAGCTCGTAGCACAGTAACTGACCTGTAGTTGTGGAACCAGTTGATGACCGTGCTGGTCTTCAGGTTGAGCTGGGAGGCCAGCTCCTCAATGGTTTTGGGGGAGGGGTAGGGTTTCTCCTGGTAAGCCCTCTTCAGAGCCTCCTTCTCCTCGGGACCCAGAACCACCCGGACCTTCTTCTGGTACAGCTGAGTCCGTCGCTGGTGCTGGGGGCTGGAGCTCTGAAGGAAGTCTGGTCCTGCCAGGCCACCGTCCACAGAACGGCTATCACTCAGCGAACTGTGGCGTCTCTTCAGGTAGGCTGGGGGGGAGGGGAGACAGAGGCGAGGATGAGATATCGTGGTAGATAAACACAGTGAACTGGTACCAACACCCACTAGGGGGCGGTAATGTCTAACTTTAGCAACACAAGGAACAAAGTGTTAGCCTCTGAAAGCATCACATGCTACAAATGTGTAAATGACAGCATGGATTTGTTAGTGCATCGGACCGCTCTCCTACAGTACAGTACACACTGATCCAATGACAAGCCTTCAAAGGCCATGTACATGTGTCTGTAGCCTCCAAGTGATACACTACACAAGGGTCAACTCATGGTTCGGTCTGCCTGTCCTCCCAGCTCTGCTATTGGCCTGGGTCCGACTGCTCTATTCTAAACCTTCTGTGACAGTCACACCCATTTTTTGTTGTTGCCTGCGCTCAGGTTGCTCCAGCATGTGGTGTAGACGCTCACCTCCAGGCCTGCTGTGGGCATGCTCGGTGTGAGGGGTCAGGGGGTCACTAACAGAGAGAGCTGGGGAAACCGGGCCTGCTCCGTTGTCAAAGCAAATTATGTTTTGCAAACAGCTGGTGTCATGACTTTTCCTCGTGTCCGTTTTATCATAGCTATCTACAGTACAGGCCGGGACAGGAACCGTGTGATGATGTCTATCCTACCCTGATGTCTATCCTACCCTGATGTCTAACCTACCCTGATGTCTAACCTACCCTGATGTCTATCCTACCCTGATGTCTATCCTACCCTGATGTCTAACCTACCCTGATGTCTATCCTACCCTGATGTCTATCCTACCCTGATGTCTAACCTACCCTGATGTCTATCCTACCCTGATGTCTATCCTACCCTGATGTCTATCCTACCCTGATGTCTATCTTACCCTGATGTCTATCCTACCCTGATGTCTATCCTACCCTGATGTCTATCCTACCCTGATGTCTATCTTACCCTGATGTCTATCCTACCCTGATGTCTATCCTACCCTGATGTCTATCTTACCCTGATGTCTATTCTACCCTGATGTCTATCCTACCCTGATGTCTATCCTACCCTGATGTCTATCCTACCCAGACTATTACCCTGATGTCTATCCTACCCTGATGTCTATCCTACCCTGATGCCTATCCTACCCTGATGCCTATCCTACCCTGATGTCTATCTTACCCTGATGTCTAACCTACCCTGATGTCTATCCTACCCTGATGCCTATCCTACCCTGATGTCTATCCTACCCTGACTATTACCCTGATGTCTAATCTACCCTGATGCCTATCCTACCCTGATGTCTATCCTACCCAGACTATTACCCTGATGTCTATCCTAC
Organism: Oncorhynchus masou masou; assembly: GCF_036934945.1. Taxonomy (NCBI): domain Eukaryota; kingdom Metazoa; phylum Chordata; class Actinopteri; order Salmoniformes; family Salmonidae; genus Oncorhynchus; species Oncorhynchus masou. Next base: position 85,047,068 of record NC_088220.1, on the reverse strand, counting down.
CCTGATTCTTACCCTGATGTCTAACCTACCCTGATGTCTATCCTACCCTGATGTCTATCCTACCCTGATGTCTATCCTACCCTGACTATTACCCTGATGTCTAATCTACCCTGATGCCTATCCTACCCTGATGTCTAACCTACCCTGATGTCTATCCTACCCTGATTCTTACCCTGATGTCTATCCTGCCCTGATTCTTACCCTGATGTCTATCCTACCCTGATGTCAATCTTACCCTGATGTCAATCCTACCCTGATGTCTATCTTACCCTGATGTCTATCTTACCCTGATGTCTATCCTACCCTGATGTCAATCTTACCCTGATGTCTATCTTACCCTGATGTCTATCTTACCCTGATGTCTATCTTACCCTGATGTCTATGCTACCCTGATGTCTATCTTACCCTGATGTCTATCTTACCCTGATGTCTATCTTACCCTGATGTCTATCCTACCCTGATTCTTACCCTGATGTCTATCTTACCCTGATGTCTATCCTACCCTGATGTCAATCTTACCCTGATGTCTATCCTACCCTGATGTCTATCCTACCCTGATGTCAATCCTACCCTGATGTCTATCTTACCCTGATGTCTATCTTACCCTGATGTCTATGCTACCCTGATGTCTATCTTACCCTGATGTCTATCTTACCCTGATGTCTATCTTACCCTGATGTCTATCTTACCCTGATGTCTATCCTGCCCTGATTCTTACCCTGATGTCTATCCTGCCCTGATGTCTATCTTACCCTGATGTCTATGCTACCCTGATAAGTGGAAGATAGCAGAGAAGTTTAGTCAACACCCTTAGTTATTATGGAAGTAGAACTGCTATGTGTTCACTTCATGGATGCAACATCAAGAGAGGGAGAAACGATGGGGAAACCAGGAATCAGGTGATGAATGAAACCAGGAAGCAGCAGGTGACTGGAACCAGGAAGCAGGGGATTAATGAAAACAGGAAGAAAGGGATGAATTAAACCAGGAAGCAGGGGATAAATGGAACCAGGAAGCAGCAGGTGACTGGAACCAGGAAGCAGTAGATGAATGGAACAAGGAAGCAGGGGATTAATGAAAACAGGAAGAAAGGGATAAATGAAATCAGGAAGCAGGGGATAAATGGAACCAGGAAGCAGCAGGTGACTGGAACCAGGAAGCAGTAGATGAATGGAACAAGGAAGCAGCGGGTGAATGGAACCAAGAAGCAGTGGGTGAATGGAACCAGGAAGCAGTGGATAAATGGAACAAGGAAGCAGCGGGTGAATGGAACCAGGAAGCAGCGGGTGAATGGAACAAGGAAGCAGCAGGTGACTGGAACCAGGAAGCAGTGGATAAATGGAACAAGGAAGCAGCGGGTGAATGGAACCAGGAAGCAGCGGGTGAATGGAACCAGGAAGCAGTGGATAAATGGAACAAGGAAGCAGCGTGTGAATGGAACCAGGAAGAAGTAGATTAATGGATCAGTGCAGTAAGGAGAGGAAGCAGGAAGCAGGGGGAGGAGACTTTATAGTAATCACCGATTGCTGCCGATGATTATTGATGATGATGAAGATGATGAAGATGATAACGGTCAGTGGGCCCCTGGAGGGCCACCTGATTGTCACATCCAATAAAGCGTGTAATTGTCTGTGTCAATAAATCGGTCCTAACATCACCAGGGTGTGTTTGGTCTGTGTGTGAGAGAGATGATCATTACCTTTCTTCTCCAGGCGTTTCATGTCCATCAGTTTCTCCACTTTGTGTGGGTCCTGCAGCCAGAACTGCATGCGGACGAATGGCTCACGTCCCTTCAGACTGAGCTTGTGCCAGGGCTTCGGCCGAGCCAGCAGATCAGACACCGAGCCCTGGGTCAGACCCAGGATACTCTCCCCAAACAGACGCTGCCCTGAGGGGAGAGAGAGTAGAGAGACAGGGGGTCAGGCTGGAGGTCGGACGACGGGCTTAAACTGGGGACGACGGGCTTAAACTAGGGGCGACGGGCTTAAACTAGGGGCGACGGGCTTAAACTAGGGGCGACGGGCTTAAACTAGGGGCGCCGGGCTTAAACTAGGGGGCGACGGGCTTAAACTAGGGGGCGACGGGCTTAAACTAGGGACGACGGGCTTAAACTAGGGACGACGGGCTTAAACTAGGGACGACGGGCTTAAACTAGGGACGACGGGATTAAACTAGGGACGACGGGATTAAACTAGGGACGACGGGCTTAAACTAGGGGCGACGGGCTTAAACTAGGGGCGACGGGCTTAAACTAGGGACGACGGGCTTAAACTAGGGACGACGGGCTTAAACTAGGGGCGACGGGCTTAAACTAGGGGGCGACGGGCTTAAACTAGGGGGCGACGGGCTTAAACTAGGGGGCGACGGGCTTAAACTAGGGGGGGCGACGGGCTTAAACTAGGGACGACGGGCTTAAACTAGGGACGACGGGCTTAAACTAGGGCGACGGGCTTAAACTAGGGGCGACGGGCTTAAACTAGGGGCGACGGGCTTAAACTAGGGGCGACGGGCTTAATCTCGGGGCGACGGGCTTAAACTAGGGGCGACGGGCTTAAACTAGGGACGACGGGCTTAAACTAGGGGCGACGGGCTTAAACTAGGGGCGACGGGCTTAAACTAGGGACGACGGGCTTAAACTAGGGACGACGGGCTTAAACTAGGGGCGACGGGCTTAAACTAGGGGCGCCGGGCTTAACCTAGGGGCGACGGGCTTAAACTAGGGACGACGGGCTTAAACTAGGGGGCGACGGGCTTAAACTAGGGGGGGGCGACGGGCTTAAACTAGGGGGCGACGGGCTTAAACTAGGGGGGCGACGGGCTTAAACTAGGGGGCGACGGGCTTAAACTAGGGGGCGACGGGCTTAAACTAGGGCTTAAACTAGGACGACGGGCTTAAACTAGGGACGACGGGCTTAAACTAGGGACGACGGGCTTAAACTAGGGGCGACGGGCTTAAACTAGGGGCGACGGGCTTAAACTAGGGGCGACGGGCTTAAACTAGGGGCGACGGGCTTAAACTAGGGGCGACGGGCTTAAACTAGGGACGACGGGCTTAAACTAGGGACGACGGGCTTAAACTAGGGACGACGGGCTTAAACTAGGGGCGACGGGCTTAAACTAGGGGCGACGGGCTTAAACTAGGGGGCGACGGGCTTAAACTAGGGGGCGACGGGCTTAAACTTGGGGGGGGGGCGACGGGCTTAAACTAGGGGCGACGGGCTTAAACTTGGGGGGCGACGGGCTTAAACTAGGGGCGACGGGCTTAAACTAGGGGCGACGGGCTTAAACTAGGGGGGGCGACGGGCTTAAACTAGGGGGCGACGGGCTTAAACTAGGGGGCGACGGGCTTAAACTAGGGGGCGACGGGCTTAAACTAGGGGGCGACGGGCTTAAACTAGGGGGCTAGGGGGCGACGGGCTTAAACTAGGGGGGGCGACGGGCTTAAACTAGGGGGGGCGACGGGCTTAAGAGTGAACGACAAAGAAGGAAAATAGAAAAAAGACAAATGGGAAAATAGGTAAAGAGAGAAAGAATAAGGACGAGAACAGGAAGGAGAAGACAGATAAGAGACTGAAGGTATGGTAAAAGTCTGAGTCTCACCAAGGTTGTTATCAGTCAGCACCTCCTTGACCTTCTTGGTGAGAACGTATGTATCCAGCTCAGGTGACATGGCTATCGTCTCCTGGATGCTGAGGCCTGTGAGGGGGCCGAGGAGGGGCGTGCCAGGCTGGGACTCCCCCCCGGAGGGCTCACCATATGGGGTATCCAGAGACGGGGCCTGGGAGGCAAGAGGGTCCCGGTCCCCCCCTAAACCGTAGGATGACTCCTCAGCAGAGCTCAGTGGGGACTCTGGGGCAGGGCTGCAGCTGGCTGAGGTCTGGCTGGGAGTGCCCTCTGCTGGAGGAGAATGGAAACACAGTGTAGGCAGGAGAAAACAGTACAGTAGGTTAGACAGGAGGAAGAAGGACTTAAGTGGTTCTTTATTATGGTTCTGGAGACCCAAACGTGGAACATTTTTGGTTTTTTTGACCTAGTACTTTTCAAAAGTTTGATGCTGAGCTGAATAGTGGAATGAGGTGTAGTGCCAGTGATCCCCTTTGAATCATCAAGGTCCAGGATTACTAGATTGGATTAGGATCTCTATAAATCTCCATTTGGACTAATCTTCCAAGAGTCCTTAAACATTAAAATACAATTTGTAATATAAAAACACACTTTCACATATCACACACTATTACAAACATACACAATATACTAACATAATGACCCAATAAATACTCAATCTAAAAAAATATTAATTCTTCATCTACTATAGTCCCACAACATTTCTATATACTATATTTAAATTGTTTTAAAATAATGTTTAAATGTATATATTGAAAGGGATCACACTGCAGTCAACGAGCTGTGTCAGAAGGAAACCTTTCGCCCATCAACACGCTCACTGTTGAACACTAGGGTAGAACACTAGGTTAGAACACTAGGGTAGAACACTAGGGTAGAACACTAGGTTAGAACACTAGGTTAGAACACTAGGGTAGAACACTAGGGTAGAACACTAGGTTAGAACACTAGGTTAGAACACTAGGTTAGAACACTAGGGTATAACACTAGGGTAGAACACTAGGGTAGAACACTAGGGTATAACACTAGGGTATAACACTAGGTTAGAACACTAGGTTAGAACACTAGGGTAGAACACTAGGGTAGAACACTAGGGTAGAACACTAGGGTAGAACACTAGGTTAGAACACTAGGTTAGAGCAATACGGATGAATCTCCTGGATAATCTACCGTATCCAGTTCCTTCAGACAAAACAAACAACAGGGATGTATTCATAAGGTATTCGGCATCTCTCTCCCCTCCCACAATCCCCTCTGTCCCCTCCCACAATCCCCTCTGTCCCTTCACCACAATCCCCTCTGTCCCTTCACCACAATCCCCTCTGTCCCTTCCCCACAATCCCCTCTGTCCCCTCCCACAATCCCCTCTGTCCCTTCCCCACAATCCCCTCTGTCCCTTCCCCACAATCCCCTCTGTCCCTTCCCCACAATCTCCTCTGTCCCCTCCCACAATCCCCTCTGTCCCTTCCCCACAATCCCCTCTGTCCCTTTCCCACAATCCCCTCTGTCCCTTCCCCACAATTCCCTTTGTCCCTTCCCCACAATCCCCTCTGTCCCTTCCCCACAATCCCCTCTGTCCCTTCCCCACAATCTCCTCTGTCCCCTCCCACAATCCCCTCTGTCCCTTCCCCACAATCCAATCTGTCCCTTCCCCACAATCCCCTCTGTCCCTTCCCCACAATCCCCTCTGTCCCCTCCCACAATCTCCTCTGTCCCTTCCCCACAATCCCCTCTGTCCCTTCCCCACAATCCCCTCTGTCCCTTCCCCACAATCCCTCTGTCCCCTCCCACAATCTCCTCTGTCCCCTCCCACAATCTCCTCTGTCCCTTCCCCACAATCTCCTCTGTCCCTTCCCCACAATCCCCTCTGTCCCTTCCCCACAATACCCTCTGTCCCTTCCCCACAATCCCCTCTGTCCCTTCCCCACAATCCCCTCTCTCCCTTCCCCACAATCCCCTCTCTCCCTTCCCCACAATCCCCTCTGTCCCTTCCCCACAATCCCCTCTGTCCCCTTCCCCATAATCCCCTCTGTCCCCTTCCCCATAATCCCCTCTGTCCCTTCCCCACAATCCCCTCTGTCCCTTCCCCACAATCTCCTCTGTCCCTTCCCCACAATCCCCTCTGTCCCTTCCCCACAATCCCCTCTGTCCCTTCCCCACAATCCCCTCTGTCCCTTCCCCACAATCTCCTCTGTCCCCTCCCCACAATCCCCTCTGTCCCTTCCCCACAATCCCCTCTGTCCCTTCCCCACAATCCCCTCTGTCCCTTCCCACAATCCCCTCTGTCCCTTCCCCACAATCCCCTCTGTCCCTTCCCCACAATCCCCTCTGTCCCTTCCCCACAATCCCCTCTGTCCCTTCCCCACAATCCCCTCTGTCCCCTCCCACAATCTCCTCTATCCCTTCCCCACAATCTCCTCTGTCCCTTCCCCACAATCCCCTCTGTCCCTTCCCCACAATATCCTCTGTCCCTTCCCCACAATCCCCTCTGTCCCTTCCCCACAATCCCCTCTGTCCCTTCCCCACAATCCCCTTTGTTCCTTCCCCACAATCCCCTTTGTCCCTTCCCCACAATCCCCTCTGTCCCTTCCCCACAATCCCCTCTGTCCCTTCCCCACAATCTCCTCTGTCCCCTCCCACAATCCCCCTGTCCCTTCCCCACAATCCCCTCTGCCCCTTCCCCACAATCCCCCTGTCCCTTCCCCACAATCCCCCTGTCCTTTCCCCACAATCCCCTCTGTCCCTTCCCCACAATCCCCTCTGTCCCTTCCCCACAATCCCTCTGTCCCTTCCCCACAATCCCCTCTGTCCCTTCACCACAATCCCCCTGTCCCTTCCCCACAATCCCCCTGTCCCTTCCCCCACAATCCCCTCTGTCCCTTCCCCACAATCCCCCTGTCCCTTCCCCACAATCCCCTCTGTCCCTTCCCCACAATCCCCTCTGTCCCCTCCCACAATCCCCTCTGTCCCTTCCCCACAATCCCCTCTGTCCCTTCCCCACAATCCCCTCTGTCTCTGTTCTGTTTTGCAGAAGGCTGGAATGGAGCAGTCAAGGAGGGTGAAGCTAAGAAAGTCCTCCTTAAGCCCGGAGAGAGACACGCTATGCAGGAGGAGGGAGGGGTGACTGGCTGAGCCCCCAGGGCTGTTATGAGTTGACAGGTTAACTGTGATCATGTACAGCTCAGCAGTCGACTGTAAGTTGAGGTGGGTCTCATTGAGAGACAATCCTCAGTCAGTGTTTTTTGTTGTTGTTGTCAATACACGGTACACACACAGTCCATTACCTTGGCTGTGAGCAGGCTCGATGTGTGTGTTCTGACCCAGGTCACAGTTCAACCACAGCTGCATACGCAGGCCTCTGGAAGTCACCTTGGTCCAGGGTTTACGACCGGACGTCGCGTCACACGTACTTCCTGGAGCCTACACACACACACACACACACACACACACACACACACACACACACACACACACACACACACACACACACACACACACACACACACACACACACACACACACACACACACCATCAGTCACTCATAAATGTTATGGAATGGCTAAACAGATACAGAGACACCACAAGCGTACACACACATTAAACCAGGTTACATATATTCTGAATTGTATTGGGGATCCAAACCCGATCAATAACTTCAGAGACGGGTTGATTTAAAGGCTGCGAGACACTTCCCCCGTCGCGGAGGGTGGTACTCACCTCTTTAGAGTCCTCCTGGGTGTGGTTCTCCTCTCCCCCCAGTGTGGGTTTATCTCTGCGGGGGTCTGGGTTCATGTTGCTCCACCACCACACTGCAGACCCCTCAGGGCTCCGACCCAACCCCGGCACGCCAGCAGCCATGCCGTCCGGCATCGACGCTCCTCTGTCCTCCCTCTTCACACGAGAGCTGAAGTCCAGGACTGTAAACGGCGAGGAGGAGGAGACTGGGAGGGCGGCGGGGGGTTTCTTCATGGAGAGAGTCAGAGGGGTGGGGAAGGAGGCAGCCAAATGGGAGACCAGTAGATCCCTCTGGGAGGGAGAGGAGAAAGAGGAAGAGGAGGCTTTGAGGATGGGTTCCACAGCAGCCTGTTGGGCCTCCATCTCTCGTCGAGCTTGTTCTAGGATGGAGTGGATAGCCTTGTCTGAACCACCGCCTCCTACTCTCAGTCCCCCACCAGGAGAAGGACCATGGTAGCAGTCT
>NC_088220.1:85031745-85034245 GCF_036934945.1 Oncorhynchus masou masou | reverse complement strand
GTAGTCTTGTCCCCCTGCTAGTCAATACTATTGAACCTGACTGGTAAACTGTAGTCTTGACCCCCTTGTTAATCAATACTATTGAACCCGACTGGTAAACTGTAGTCTTGCCCCCCTGGTAGTCAATACTATTGATGTGTCAAGGCTTCAGTATTGACACACACAGACTGACTGACAGACACACACACACACACACACACACACACACACACACGCTGACACACACACACGCTGACACACACACACATGCTGACACACACACACGCTGACACACACACACGCTGACACACACACACGCTGACACACACACACACTGACACACACACACACACACACACACTGACACACACACACACGCTGACACACACACACACGCTGACACACACACACACGCTGACACACACACACACACACACACTGACACACACACACACACTGACACACACACACTGACACACACACACACACACACTGACACACACACACACACACACACACACACACACACTGACACACACACACACGCTGACACACACACACACGCTGACACACACACACGCTGACACACACACACGCTGACACACACACACTGACAGACACACTGACAGACACACTGACAGACACACACACACACACACACTGACAGACACACACACACACACACACACACACACACACACACACACACACACACACACACACACTGACAGACACACTGACAGACACACACACACACTGACAGACACACACACACACACACACACACACACACAGACAGGCCTCTCACCTCTCTGCCGTCCCTGGATACTGCGTAGTGCCAGGATGTTCTGCTCGTCAGACAGGAACTGCCTCATCTTGTGGAAGGGCTCTTTGCCCCGGATGGTCAGCTTGCTCCAGGGTTTGGGCCGAGCCAGGATCTCACTGACCGAGCCTTGGGACAGGCCCAGTACATAGTGACCAAACACCCGCTGGCCAATGTTGTGTTGAATCAGCTGCTCCTTGATCTGTCGGGCGATCTCTGAGGTGTCCATGTCCTCCCAGTCAGACACACTGTCCCCAGTCCCCTCAGACTGGCTGGGAGAGGGGGACAGGGCACTACCGTTCACCTCTGGGCCTGCAGGAGACTGCTGGGTGGGCAGGGGGCTGGCCGAGAGCGGGACAGGGCTAGAGCCGGAGGTAGGGGTGTAGTGGACAGGGGCGAACAGTAGAGCTGCTCCCTGATTGGACTCCTGCTGGGCTTTGGAGTAGAACGTCTGCATGAGCTGGCGCTGCAGGAGGGAGTTGAGGGACATCTTGCCCCCCACCGGAGGGAAGTGGGGGCTGTAGAAATCCTGGCCGATGCCTGTGGGGGTGAAGGGGTGTGTCCCGTTGGTGGTGGAGGTGTAAGGGGGGTCGGAGGGGATCTGGGGCAGGTGGAGATGGGGGGACGGGGGGAGAAGAGGAGGAGGCAGGGAGGGGGTACTGGGTGTGGTGGTCTCCTCCACGGATGCCTCTTTCCCTTTTCGCCTGGCTGACCCTATAAGAAAGGTCAAACACAATGCATTATGGGGGAGAAAACAAAAAAGGGGTCTGAATTTAAAAAAAAAAGTTTATTTTTAAGGTCAATTTTGTTTAAAATTTAAATATATATTTCTCTCCCTCTTCTTTGCTAAACACCTCCAGACAAGATGCCCATGATGCATTTGTGATTTGTACCTTTCTTGTAAGTGACAACCTGGAATAAAAAAAGGAAGCACTTAAAATCAGTCAAAATGGCTGCTGCCCAGCCCGGAGCCTGGCAGGCACGGAGGGGCCCAGTGGCTGCACCGCTACAGTAGAACAGTGAATCTGATTGGGCCCAATGGCAGTATAGAGTGCTGTGATTGGTCGTCTGTGAGGGTGAAGGATCTGGTTGCGATGGCCCCCATGTCAGGGGGAAATTGATTTCCTTTTTATGAATCCTTAGTTCAGTGTTTACTTCCAGAATAAAAGTAATTCTATTAACACTGACGTTGAAGTCTTTCTGGAAACTTAATCATTCCATTCCAGGTCGTGATTTGGACATTGTTATTTGACAAAGAAAAGAAAACGTTTGTGTCCAAAAAAACAACAACAACAACAACCCCGCTCTTGATAAAAATGGCCATCAGTCATTATCCAGCAAGGTAAAGGTCATGTCAAATGTAGAGAATGTTGACACTAAGTCAAGCACTCTGGCTTCCTAAAACTGAGTACAGGAACCTCCCATTATAACCTGAATGTGTTGCCAGGTAACCTGAATGTGTTGCCATGTGAATTGTATAGGAACAGCCCATTATAACCTGAATGTGTTGCCATGTGAATTGTATAGGAACAGCCCATTATAACCTGAATGTGTTGCCATGTGAATTGTATAGGAACAGCCCATTATAACCTGAATGTGTTGCCATGTGAATTGTATAGGAACAGCCCATTATAACCTGAATGTGTTGCCATGTGAATTGTATAGGAACAGCCCATTATAACCTGAATGTGTTGCCAG
>NC_088220.1:85024245-85026745 GCF_036934945.1 Oncorhynchus masou masou | reverse complement strand
TTAAGGAAAGCTTTGACTATGTACAGACTTAGTGAGCATAGCCTTGCTATTGAGAAAGGCCGCCGTAGACAGACCTGGCTCTCAAGAGAAGACAGGCTATGTGCTCACTGCCCACAAAATGAGGTGGAAACTGAGCTGCACTTCCTAACCTCCTGCCCAATGTATGACCATATTAGAGAGACATATTTCCCTCAGATTACACAGATCCACAAACAATTCGAAAACAAATCCAATTTTGATAAACTCCCATATTTACTGGGTGAAATACCAGTGTGACATCACAGCAGCAAGATTTGTGACCTGTTGCCACGAGAAAAGGGCAACCAGTGAAGAACAAACACCATTGTAAATACAACCCATATCTATGCTTATTTATTTTATCTTGTGTCCTTTACCATTTGTACATTGTTAAAACACTGTATATATATATATATATATATATATATATAATATGACATTTGTAATGTCTTTATTGTTTTGAAACTTCTGTATGTGTGATTATACTGTTAATTTTGATTGTTTATTTCACTTTATATATTGTCTACCTCACTTGTTTTGGCAATGTTAACACATGTTTCCCATGCCAATAAAGCCCTTGAAATTAATTGAAATTAATTGAATTGAGAGAGAGAGAGAGAGAAAGAGAGTGTTCTCTCTCATACTGTATGGCAAGCGGTACCGGAGCGCCATGTTTTGGGCCAAAAGGCTCCTTAACAGCTTCTACCCCCAAGCCATCAGACTGCTGAACAGCTTCTACCCCCAAGCCGTAATACTGCTGACCAGCTTCTACCCCCAAGACGTAATACTGCTGAACAGCTTCTACCCCCAAGCCATCAGACTGCTGAACAGCTTCTACCCCCAAGCCATCAGACTGCTGAACAGCTTCTACCCCCAAGCCATTAGACTGCTGAACAGCTTCTACCCCAAGCCATCAGACTGCTGAACAGCTTCTACCCCAAGCCATCAGACTGCTGAACAGCTTCTACCCCCAAGCCATCAGACTGCTGAACAGCTTCTACCCCCAAGCCATCAGACTGCTGAACAGCTTCTACCCCCAAGCCATCAGACTGCTGAACAGCTTCTACCCCCAAGCCATCAGACTGCTGAACAGCTTCTACCCCCAAGCCACCAGACTGCTGAACAGCTTCTACCCCAAGCCATCAGACTGCTGAACAGCTTCTATCCCCAAGCCATCAGACTGCTGAACAGCTTCTACCCCCAAGCCATCAGACTGCTGAACAGCTTCTACCCCCAAACCATCAGACTGCTGAACAGCTTCTACCCCCAAACCATCAGACTGCTGAAGAGCTTCTACCCCCAAACCATCAGACTGCTGAACAGCTTCTACCCCCAAGCCATCAGACTGCTGAACAGGTACCCAAATGGTACCCGGACTATTAGCATTGTGTGCCACCCCCAACCCCTCTTTTTACGCTGCTGCTACTCTCTGTTTATCATATATGCATGTCACTAAAACCATATCTACATGTACATACTACCTCAATCAGCATGACTAACCGGTGTCTGGATGTAGTCTCATTACTAACCTGTAGCCCTGCTCATCGATACGGTATCTGCACCCCCTGTATATAGTCTCATTACTAACCTGTACCCCCTGTATATAGTCTCATTACTAACCTGTACCCCTGTATATAGTCTCATTACTAACCTGTACCCCTGTATATAGTCTCATTACTAACCTGTACCCCCTGTATATAGTCTCATTACTAACCTGTACCCCTGTATATAGTCTCATTACTAACCTGTACCCCTGTATATAGTCTCATTACTAACCTGTACCCCCTGTATATAGTCTCATTACTAACCTGTACCCCCTGTATAGTCTCATTACTAACCTGTACCCCTGTATATAGTCTCATTAATAACCTGTACCCCCTGTATATAGTCTCATTACTAACCTGTAGCCCTGCTCATCGATACGGTATCTGTATCCCCTGTATATAGTCTCATTACTAACCGGTACCCCTGTATATAGTCTCATTACTAACCTGTACCCCCTGTATATAGTCTCATTACTAACCTGTACCCCTGTATATAGTTTCGTTACTAACCTGTATATAGTCTCATTACTAACCTGTACCCCTGTATATAGTCTCATTACTAACCTGTACCCCTAGTATATAGTCTCATTACTAACCTGTAGCCCTGCTCATCGATACGGTATCTGTATCCCCTGTATATAGTCTCATTACTAACCTGTAGCCCTGTATATAGTCTCATTACTAACCTGTACCCCCTGTATAGTCTCATTACTAACCTATACCCCTGTATAGTCTCAATACTAACCTATACCCCTGTATATAGTCTCATTACTAACCTGTACCCCTGTATAGTCTCATTACTAACCTGTACCCCCTGTATAGTCTCATTACTAACCTATACCCCTGTATAGTCTCAATACTAACCTATACCCCTGTATATAGTCTCATTACTAACCTATACCCCCTGTATATAGTCTCATTACTAACCTGTACCCCTG